>NC_045435.1:30962008-31175183 GCF_002776525.5 Piliocolobus tephrosceles | reverse complement strand
GGAGTCTCGCTCTGTCACCCAGGCTGGAGTGCAGTGGCCGGATCTCAGCTCACTGCAAGCTCCGCCTCCCGGGTTTACGCTATTCTCCTGCCTCAGCCTCCTGAGTAGCTGGGACTACAGGCGCCCACCACCTCGCCTGGCTAGTTTTTTGTATTTTTAATAGAGACAGGGTTTTGCCATGTTGGCCAGGCTGGTCTCAAACTCCTGACCTCAAGTGATCTGCCTGCCTCAGCTTCCCAAAGTGCTGAGATTAGAGGCATGACCCACCATGCCTGGCCACTGAAAATATTTCAGATTCAATTAAAACTATATTTACAAAGATCTAGAGATTTCAACTGTAAGTAAGAGGAGAAAAATGAAGGAAATGGCATCAAGACACATGATACTAAAATTGTTGAAAACAATTGATAACAAGAAAATCCCAAAAAGAGACAGGAAATGGAGGCATTACATACAGGAAGAAGACACAAATATTAAATACTTCTTATTAGAAACAATACAAACTAGAAGACTTAGAATTTCATTGGTATGGTTTGGCTATGTCCCCACCCAAATCTCATCATGAATTGTAGTTCCCATAATCCCCGTGTTGTGGGAGGGACCCATAGGAGGTAATGTAATCATGGGAGTGGTTACCTCATGCTGTTCTCATGATAATGAGTGATTTCTGATGGTTTATAAGGGGCTTTCCCCCTTTTAGCTCAGCACTTCTTGCTGCTGCCATGTGAAGAAGGATGTGTTTGCCTCCTCTTCCGTCATCATTGTAAGTTTCCTGAGGCCACCCCAGTTGTGTTGAACTGTGAGTCAATTAAACTTCTTTCCTTTATAAATTACCCGGTCTTTCGTATATCTTTATTAGCAGTGTGAGAATGGACTAATATAGACATTTTTTAAATGCTGAAAGATAAAAAGTCAACCTAGAATTCTATAAAATAAAGATTTTTGGGGACATAAAAGTTGAAAGACAGACAAATCATCACCCACAGACAAGCACTACAAGATGTGTTAATGGAAGTTCTTCAGGAAGAAGGAAAATGAAACCAAATAAGATGGAAATTTATAATAACACAAAGAGGAGTACCAGAAATGGTAAATACATGGGTAAATATAACATACTTTTTTCTTTTAAAATTTTATTTAAAAGATAACTCTTTGCAGCAAAATAATTAACAATGTATTGTGGGTTATGTAGTAGATGTTTGACATAAATTACATAAATAATTGGAGCAGGGAAATAGAAATGTGTTGTTGAAATGATCTGATATTATATATGAAGTGGTATATTATGATTTTAAGGTAGCCTTGATAAGTTAAAGTTACATATTGTAAACCTTACAATAATCATTACAAAATAAAGAGATATAACAGTAAGGTCAAAATAGAGATAAAATGGAACATGGATACTCAACTAATTCAAAAAAAGGCAGACCAAGAGAAAAAAAAATAAAGAACACATGAGACAGAAAAGAAATACGAAGTTAAAGTTAATGGATTTAAACTTACTCATATCAATAAATGCAGTGACAAAAATTGCAGTCAATAATTGCAATGACAGTTGCAATAGCAGCTCATCCACCAGGGGTGCTGGAGAAGACAGAAGGATGATGAAATGGTGTTGACTGTTTTGACTCTATAATAATTTTGAAAAATATGTTTAAGTAATTAGAATATGTAGATTATTTTTATTCTAAACAGAGAATTTATACAAGCACATATATTCTGGAATAGATAAGCTCAAAGTATGCTGCAACAGAATGACTCCAACTCCTTGAGGCTCTCATTAGACACAAACCTGTTACTGTTAAGTAGCTATGTCTCAATCCAAATTTTCTGGCTAAGTAAAAGAGAATAAATTCTTTCTTATTCTACTTCTTTGCTCCTTCTTTTCTCATATTAAGCCCAAACACCCTATAATGAAATATGGATAACCACTTACATAAATGGTATAGCAAAATTGAGATGGTAAGATTTGGCTACTAAAGATCTAGGTAGCTTTATGATTTATTATTTTCTGGATATAAACAGAAGATCCTCCTGATGCTATCCACATACCCTCAGGCAACCATTAGTATAGTTCGGTATTTTAAAAATGACTTTTGAAGAGAAGATACTTTTTAAAATGCAAAAATGGCAACATATAATACGTATTATTCTATAAGCTAACTTTTTCAAATGCGAAAATATGAAAGATACCTTGTTTTTCAAGTATTTATGTGTATCAGTGCCCATGACTCTTTGCAAATCATGCGTGACTTGTATGATTATTCCTTTAGGATAAAATCATTGGCAGGTTGCAGGGGCATGAGTGAGCACATATGGGGTTATGATACATATTGCCAGAATACTCTTCAGAAATTCTTTACCTCTCACAGGATTGTGTTAGTTTCTCTACCCTCTCATTGATACTAAACATTTTCAATCTAAGCCAAGGTAAAAAGTGATACCCATGACCTTTTCATTTTGTATTTCCTGTATTTTTTGAGTATCTCTTTATATGTTTACTAGTCATTTGAACTACTGTGAAATTTCTATTCACTTACTTGCATGTTTTTTATTCTGCTGTAAAAATGTTTTACATACTCCCATACATGCTTATATGTATCTCATTATTTTGTAAGACTGTATTTTAAAGATATTCCCTTTTTGACATATATAAAATATTTTCACCCTTTGGCATTTGACTTCTAACTTTTATATGGAATTATTTACTCTAAAGATGTTTTCAATTTTTATGTAGTCATATCTCTCAACTTTTTGAGGGTTTCTTTACCTTGGATTATGCTAAGGAACATTTTTCTACCCCAAAGCTATGAAAATATTCTTAGTGTTTTCTTTAATACATTTATTGTTGTATTGTTTTCTATAATTAATTTCAATGCTCTGTATTTATTTTAGTGTATAAATTTCACTTGCTTAGCTAATGAAGTAAACATGAGCCAGCAAAATATTATGAAACATAGTAAACTTCTGTGATTGATAATGATAAAGTTATAATATTAATAGAAAAATAAAAAATGACATTCATTGAGCTTTTATTGTCTTCTAGGGACAGTGTTTTTTAAATTCTTTATCTTTACAACAATGCGATATGTTAGATATTCGTATCTCTATTATCCCATTGTAACGGTGAAGAAACAGATTGAGTAGCTAACCCTGATTTTTCATACTGGGTGTTTGCTATCTATTGTCATATAACAAATTACCAGAGACTTAGCAGCTTAAAACAACAAACATTAATCTCACTGTTTCTGTGGGTCAGGAATTTGGGGGCTGCTTTACTGGGTGCTTCTAACTCAGAGCCTCTTATAGGTTGCAGTGAAGATATTGGCCAGGTCAGTGGTCGTCTAACAAATAGAGAAATCTGTTTCCAAAATGGCTTAATCTTATGGTTCTTTGTAGGAAGTCTCAGTTTCTGACCACCAAGTCCTCTCTGTAAGGCTGCTTGAATGTCCTTATGACATGACAGTTGGTTTCTCCCAAGGCTAGTGGTCAGTGAGAGAGAGAGGTTACCAGGAGGGAGCAAAATATTGTAAGTTAGAGGGAGCAAAAGTTTGTAAGTTAAAATTACTCTGTGGCTATGTATATTAGTGATAAGAGAAAGAAGTCCAACAAACTGGGACCTGCATTGTGTACATGGTTTTGTCTCAAGGAGCTCCTGGAATGTTTGTCTGCTGTCAGGAAAACATGGACTCCTATAAAAGTTTTGATTTCTGTAAGAACTCAGACCTGAGGTTGAAGACCTTCTACATGAATTAGCAGGAGAATTGAGGCAAGTCCTAACCCTTCTTATAATTAATTTCTGCATTTTCCTGATGCCTGTAAGTCACTATAAGAGTAAAATACTGAGTGTGAAAAGCATAAAGAGCTAAGAAAAATCAAAATTATTGTGTTACTTTTATGAATACATGTAGGGATATTAATAACCCCACTATGGACCAACCTGGGAGCCATTCCTAGTTTTTTATTTGTTTTATGATTTATAATAATCAGAGTGTCAAATCAGTTGATTTTGTATTATCTAAGTAATTGTTGATTGCACGATAATGGTTAACCTTAAATATTCCTCCTGTTTGGCAAATAATTAATTATGCATTATTAATTTTCACTGAACTATGTAGTCTTAGCCTAGAGAGACTCAAAATAGAACATGCTGTAGTGTTCTAACGGAATACTTGACTGGGAAAAGATTTGAGTTGGGGTTCTAATGCTGCTCCTGAGTAAGTGCAAAAATGTGAGATAATTCATACCATCTATCTAAGCCTAAGTTCTTCATTTTTAATATTAAGACGTTAGTTGAGAAGCTTACAAACTTGCAATGATTCAAATTGTTGAACTTAAATTTAAAAAGTTTAAAGAATAATTAAACTGGATGACTATTGGTTATTTCAGTGCTTTCCTGGAAATACAAATGAAAAAGAACAACTGGCCGGGCGTGGTGGCTCAAGCCTGTAATCCCAGCACTTTGGGAGGCCGAGATGGGCGGATCACGAGGTCAGGAGATCAAGACCATCCTGGCTAACACGGTGAAACCCTGTCTCTACTAAAAAATACAAAAAAATTAGCCGGGCGTGGTGGCGGGCGCCTGTAGTCCCAGCTACTGGGGAGGCTGAGGCAGGAGAATGGTGTGAACCCAGGAGGTGGAGCTTGCAGTGAGCTGAGATCCGCCTACTGCACTCCAGCCTGGGCGACAGAGCGAGACTCCGTCTCAAAAAAAAAAAAAAATAAAAAAGAAAGAAAAAGAACAACCTATGTTGAAAGTTGACATGTTGGCTTTTATTGCTTCCTATAAACAGATCATTTGATATTTTTATCATAATAAGTATTTTTTCACAGCTATTTCTCTGTGTAGCTGTAGAAACAGTTTGTTTCTTCATAAGTTGAGTCATAGGATTTCTGTCTTGGGTGTGTGAAAAGCATTGTGTATTTCAATGCCTCACATGTTAAAATTTGGAATATTTAATTTTACAAAGCAGATACTGATTAATGGGAGACAATCGGCTACGATTATGCCTACAGAGGAAAGAACTTATTTAAACAATTTAACATGAAAGCCCAATTTAATTGAAATTGCTATCATTAGTAGTTTATGGGAGAGTTTTTTGCAATGTAGTGATCAACCAACCACAAACTAAACCCGATAAAAATCTTTGCAACGTGTCCTAATACCAATACATTCTGTTGTTTTCATCATTTCTTCCTCTTTATTTTTCTGGATATTATCATCTTCATCTCTTAGAAGTTTCATTCAGAATTTAAGTATCAGACTGGTTTATAGGGCATTCAAATAATATAAGCAGAGAATAAATTATTCGCAGGTTTCAATATGGAAATTCTTAAATTATAGAATGTATGTGTATTCTAATGAAAGTTAGAATGAAATACAGTAGAATCTCTTCAATAAATGTAAGTTAATATACACATATTTAATTTACACAAATTTAACTATGTGCATTCATTTAAAAAAGAAATTTATATCAAATTATTGAGCAAGTACTCTCACTGTTCCACTTAAATAAGCTCTTGCTGATTAGTGAACTCACCGCTCTGAGAGAGATTGGAGTTATGGTGGCTTCCATCCCTGTTTACTTCTCAGGATGTGGGCATCTTGCCATTCTGAATGGTTCTAATATTTGATGACACCAAAAAATACATAGCTTTGACCTAAAACCAATTCAGTTACTTTATATGGTTTTGAACTGAAATAAAAGCAAAACAAACAAACAAGAAACAGTTCCAACGATGAAGGAAAAGAAAAGCTCTGTTGGATTCATAGGGAGATGATTTATAGTCTCCAATGTGTTACATCTTTTAAAAGGATAGATCAAATATTTTAAAGTCACTATTTCTCATTTGGATTTCACAGGAAAACAACATAGGCTTTGTTTTGTACTTCTTTATCTGTGGTTAACAATATTTAGTTCAGGGCGAATTACTATTCTTGAAAGGGGAGCTAAAATGGCTAAACCACAGCAGAGAGAATTATAGGCAGTGATGTCAGCATTCAGATTAGCCTTTACTGTGGGTTTTAGTGAAGAATACAAAAAACTGAAGAGTACAAAAAAACTGAATGACCATAGAGATTGATTAGCTATAAAAATTTTTGAAATTAATAAAAAAATTCAATTAAAGGAAATTATTAATAAAAACAATTCAAACATCAAAATGTTTACAGTGCTCATTTTACAGGGATGGGATTCTGAATAATTTTATTTTCTGAAATTTCTAGCTTTTTGCATTTTCTGAGTTTCCTACAATAGCATTTATGGTTTATAATGAAAATTAGATATGCCTCAAACATGATAACAAAACTCTCAGTAATTTAAATTTATGATTTCTTAAGTTAGCTCACTTTTGTGTGTGTGTGTGTGTGTGTGTGTGTATGTGTGTGTGTTTGTAGGATAATCAGTGATAGGAATGAAAACTTGACAAGCTTCTTCCTGAACAAGGTATTTGTCTTTTAGTTAAACTTTGCAGGAAGATGATGAATTTCCATTTATTATTACAGCATAATTATAATCTCATCTCTTTAACTCCATATTTCTTTAGTATACAAGATAGTACTGTGGTCTAGTCACTTTTTTTTTCTTTTTTTTTTTTTTTTTTTTTTTGAGAAAGAGTCTCACTCTGTCGTCTAGGCTGTAGTGCGCTGGCCCAATTTCGGCTCACTGCAACCTCCGACTCCCTGGTTCTAGCGATTCTGCTGTCTCAGCCTCCCAAGTAGCTGGGATTACAGGCATGCACCACCATGCCCAGCTAATTTTTGTATTTTTATTAGAGACAGGGTTTCACCATGTTGGCCAGGATTGTCTGGACGGACCTCGTGATCTGCCCACCTCAGCCTCCTAAAGTGCTGGGATTACAGGCGGGAGCCACCGTGCCTAACCATACTTTTATCTTTAGAAAGTTTTATATATCATTAAATTGTGGCTAAAGTCTCATCAGTTAGGATTTCACTGGTATCGTTTGGCTCTGTGTCCCCATCCAAATCTCATGTTGTATTGTAATCCCTAATGTTGGGGGAGGGACTTGGTGGGAGGTGATAAGATCATGGGTGCGAATTTCCCCTTTGCTGTTCTCATGATAGTGAGTGAGTTCTCACCGAGATCTGGTTGGTTAAAAGTGTGTGCACTTCCCTCTTCACTTTCTCTCTCCTGCTCCTCCATGGTAAGCCATGCTTGCCCCCCCTTCACCTTCTGCCATGATTGTAAGTTTTCTGAGGCCTCCCAGCCATGCTTCCTGTACAGCCTGTGGAACTGTTAAGTCAGTTAATCCTCTTTTCTTCATACATTACCCAATCGGAGGTAGGTCTTCATAGCAGTGTGAAACTAGCTGAAGACAGAAAATATAATTCTAAATGTATGATAATTCTTTGGAAAAATAACTTGCTGAAATTTATCTTACAAAAGACGGGTTTGTCAAACACAAAGATATTATGGCCAGCATTTCTAGAATGATTTCTCGCCAATTTAGGAGAGCAAACTATTTTGAAGGTATAACTGTAACAACATTAATTCCTGTCTCAACAATTTACTAATCAACAGCCCTTACTACCTATGAATATCTATGTATTCATTTAAAAAAGAACATCTTAATATTAATCCTGGCCCCTATTAGCTTTAATTTGTTGGTCTCTAAACTCCTACCCATCTGTCATATCAGGTTAAGCATCACTTTCTCAGTGAAATCTTCTCAAGTATGTCAATTTTTTTTCCTCAGATGCTATCATGGAATCTCATTTTTCTCTCCAAAATCTATTTATAATTATATAATAATTTTATGATTATTGATTAATGTCTGTTTCCCACAAGGCATTAGTAATATGAAAACAGAATTGTGTCTGCTTTTTGCTTCTCATTGTCACCATAGGAACTAACATACTACCCAAAATATAATAGGACCTTAATAGTCATTTAATTATTATCTAAATGTCTGAATGAATTATTGGATGAATGTACCTAGCAAAAATATTTAGCCAAGATACCTTAAGCTTTAAGTTTTAGTATTGGGGTAAAATTTCTGTTGAATCATTAATAATTTAAATAACAGCATTTTGGAATTTCTGAGTATTGGAATTGAAGCTTATACCTGAAATTGAAGATTGTGCTCAAAAATGATAGATCATTATTTTAAAAATAAAAATTTATAATTTTGTCTTCTTATGATTTTGGATTGACTTTGTTTTTCTATTGTTTCTAATAGAGTTGTAGAGTAGCTTTCATCTTATTACCATCCTTTTACTGTTACCCTTTTCTGTAGGGAAAACTACACAGTGATATTTTAACCATATGTCCATATCAGTGGACATATTGATCATAGCCTTTAATCAGAACTGTCATATGCACATAAAAGTTTTGGTAAAAAGTTCCATATGTTTACATGCCAGTTAGCCTGTATGCGTGAGATGGTATGTGACTGCATATTTATGATAGGGATTATAGAAAGTGAAATAAAAGTTAAGAAATCATTGAGAGATTCAGAGGACCCATAGGAATGCATATATTCTTAAAGTATCATAATTTGTAAAATATATTAAAATTGTTTTTATATAAACAAACATAAAAGTCATAATTCTAGTTTTGATTTCTAAGATGAAGAGAGCTTAATTCATTCACTTAATCATATATTTATCAAATGTCATACATGCCCCCAAATAATGTAACTCGAAGTTAATGAATTTCATATTTTATCATAAAAAGCCTTTTGAAGGGAGCTTTAGATATGAGAGACAAATATTTACTTATAATTTTATAAAATATGCATAATTTTAACTAGTCATATAAAATATTTTAATTTACTAATATTAGTGTTCAATCCTAACTTTATGAAAGTTTTATTCATATTCTTCACATACATTTATAAAATTAGTACCTTTTCAGTGTTTTCTGAACCACATCATTTTTGGTTTTACCTAAGTTATTTTAGTTATAACATGTTTTAAATTCATCTTTGATACTGTCACTTAAAATTTCATCAGAAGACACAAATACCATTTCCATAACTCTGGGAATTTTTTCAACACTTGTTCCTTAAGCATATATTTATGATCTCTACTATATAACGATATAATATTTTGGCTATTTTATATGATGTTTGAGAGGCATATTTAAATCAGCATCTAACATTTGCAATTGTGAAAAAAGATTCCAGAAATAAAAACTAAACTTGTATTACATTTTATTTTGCCTCTATTTTTAACTATTCTAGCCGATTGACCTGTAAAGCCGTGACAAACCAATACCAATTGAGGTCATTTCTTGCTAATAAATCTTTCCTAAATACTGCTTTGTTGTTTATAAGAAAGTAATTGGAAGTGTGGCCCATAATATGAGAGTCTTTCTTCTGAGAAATAACATTGACTAAATAGTTTGCCTTATACCGGTTGAGCATCCGTAATCTGAAAATCTGAAATAACATACTCCAAAGCCCAAAACTTTTTGAGCACTGCCATGATTCCAGAAGTGGAAAATTTCACACCTAACTTCACTTGAGAGGTGCACAAAATTATTATAAAATATTGTACAGGCTACATATATAAGGTATATGTGAAACATAAATTTTGTGTTTAGACTTGGGTTCTATTGTAAGAATATTTCATTATGTGTATGCAAATATTCTAAAATCTGAAAACATCTGAAATATGAAACACTTTGGATAAGGAATACCCAACTTGTATTCTGAAATATATTTAGTCAATACTTGTTATTTGTCTAGATGCTAGAAATACAAAAGTAACCACCAGATACTCCTTTTCTTTGAGAATGTATGGTATAGTGGGAGAGACAGGCAGGGCATTGGACATTTTCAATACCCTATAATTGCAGTTGAGTGGTAATTTCTCTCTATATATACCAGAGAGGTATAGAGTCACAGGAAGGGCCACTTAACCCAAGTCAGGGAAGACTTCTTACAGGACATGATGGCTAACAGAGCACTGAAAAGCTGAGTAGGAATTAGCCAGAATTATAAGTATTAAGTGTCTTATAAGAAGAGAAACAGCTTATTAACAAGCTTAGCATTAAAAAAAAGTATATGACAGGTTCACGGGTTTGCATATAGTTCACATAGTTCAGTATGAATGGAGTAAGTTTGGAGGTTCAAGTATGTGTACCTGTGAAAGGTGAGGTTGTAGAAGTAAGCTAATATGTGCATGGATTGCTATAAATCCTTTTTTACATAGAAGCCTTTAATAAATACTGTTTTATATATCATCCAAAAATTACTGTTTTAAGACAAGTGCTAAATAAATGCTCAATTTAAATGTAAATAACAATTTAAAAATAGTCACATCTTTATAAACAAAGGGCAAATTGTTGGTTTCACATCCTATTTGTGTGAGAAAAGACTAATGCATGACCTTTCACAATAGTCCTTAATACATAAACTTTGTGGGAGTAGCGACTGTGAATTTGATTCATTCTGTGAAGCTTATGGTTGCTTTGAAATGTACATAGTAATAATCACCTCAACATTTGTTTTAATTTAGTCAAGATTATTTATCTTACCTGAAATGACAGACATTTCTGTTGGAATATTATTATGATTATCATTATGATTTATCAGTATAAATCATATAAACCCAAGGCCCTGACTTTGACATAGGCTTTAAACTACATTAAATAGGCAGACCTTGAAATGGTCTCAAAATGAGTTGTTGCATAGGCTTGTGTGGGAACTTTCCTATCTGAGTCAAACCAGGTCAGGAATATAAAGCTAACTGAATTGAGATAGAAATAGTAGATTTGTGTGTATGTGAAGATGTGATCCAATTAAGAAAATATTTAGGATTTAATTTAGAAAATTTTGTTAGTTTTTTTTTTTGTTGTTGTTGTTTTTGAGACGGAGTCTCGCTCTGTCACCCAGGCTGGAGCACAGTGGCGCGATCTCGGCTCACTACAAGCTCCGCCTCCCGGGTTCACGCCATTCTCCTGCCTTAGCCTCCCGAGTAGCTGGGACTACAGGCGCCCACCGTAGCTGGGACTACAGGCGCCCACCGTCATGCCCGGCTGATTTTTTGTGTGTTTTTAGTAGAGACAGGGTTTCACCGTCTTAGCCAGGATGGTCTGGATCTCCTGACCTCGTGTTCTGCCTGCCTCGGCCTCCCAAAGTGGTGGGATTACAGACGTGAGCTACCGCGCCCGGCCAGAAAGTTTTCTTGGCTCTTAATAATTATTAGTTTTGTTTATTACAAAATCATGAAAATAGCATCTCTGGGACTGAGGAATTGTCACAATTCCAGGTCATTGTGTGGAATGCAGGCCTTGTAAACAATTTCATGATGCATAAAGTTAACTTTAGTATAGTGAAAGCTGTTCACCACCAAATTAGATCCTGAAACTGATTTGCTTGTGTTTATCTCAACCAACAGTCATTTAACAGGATGCATTATATAATATGTCTGGGGTAATATGTTTTACATAAATTGCAGATTGTTTACATTTATTAAATTTTGCATTTTTCATTGTTACTTTTCTATTTCCAATTCACAAAAATGTATCGGTAGTTTAAAGTAGATTCATTAAAATAAAAAATATGAAAATTCTAACAATTTACAATAATGATTATAAGTATAAATAGTGAATAGTTTTCTAGAGCAATAAAATGTACTTTTAATAAGTGCTGGGAAAAGTGAACATGCAGGTGAAAGGATTTCGTACAATCGGCTTAAGAAGCAGAAATAGAAAGCCCAGTGACAAATACCAGCAGTCCTTTTTCTTCCTGGTTCCTCGGGTTGCAAGTATGTTGTCTTTTCTCAAACTTTGTCAAATAATCAAAGGAAGCTATTGAAACTTTTTGTTTTTGCCATTTTACTGTTTTTTGATACAAAATAGATGACTTTTATTACTAAAGGTGAAAAGATCAAAACTACAAAGACTTCATTCAGAACTGTACTCCTCATAGCAAAAACAGTTACAAGTAATGTGCAGGATTGCTTCAAAACTGGTAAATCAGCCTCAAAGATGATGACAAATATGTTCAAAGGGAAAGCAGAGGAAATATAAAATTCCTTTATCATACCAAATTGTTGGATTTTGCATTATATCAACATATTACTGTATTGTGGAAAAACAGATACTATCTAACGTATGTGGTAGCAGATAATTAAATTTTAAGTTGGAAGATCTAAATAAGCTCTTGGCATTTGTTCTGTGAATATGTGAAGAAATGCTTGATGACGTTTGTTTTTCTTATCACTGAAAACCCATTCTCTATAATAGATATTTGTGTGTGTTTGTTTTTAATAATTATTTCCTGAGCTGTGATGTTGATTGAGAACGTGTCATTGTCACAGTATGGAGAACCAGACTTGCCCATAGCAAGGAGAGGGGGTTTTTTACATGAATGGAAATGTTTTTTAAAGTTATTTCATAACCTACATTTTGCAACTATGAATGAAAAAATGAAAAAATATTTCTTCATAATACTTGTTAATCCTATAAAAACTATTCCTATAGTTTCAAGTAGTTTTATTAAGTCATACATATCAATCCTTAAGTAGCCTTGACCTATTAATTTAAGATCAACAAGATTTTTAGTTGAGGACAAGATAGCAGAATTTCTTTAGAATATAAATTTTGGTACCTATGGCTCAATGATCACTGAGAACATGACTCTTACCCAACATTTGATGTGTTTACTCATTTGGGGGGGGGGGAAATAATGGATGCCACATTATTAAAAGCCCATTTAAAAATAATTTCCAGGTGCAAAACATGAAGAAATACTTTTTTTCTAACAACTTTATAGGACTGAGTGCTGTCAAAAGATGGATTAAGAATCCATTTTTCTCCATCTTCCAAGTTAAAACCTTCAACGTTTTAGGTTTGTGTGTAGTAGAATTTTTGACTTATCATCTGTTACATACTGAAGGTAGTCTTCAGTGAGAAACCTTTTCGTAACCTCTGGGTTGATGCTTATTGCAAATTATCTAGAACTACCTGACAGAGCCATCTCGAATTCAGTATTAATCTCAGTGACCTCGAAGTATGTCATGATTTTCTGATTCAGTAAAAAACAAAGAGATTTTAAAATTATTTTTCTGTATAAAAATTTCACTTGATCTATGGCTCACACAATTTATCACTGAGCCAGTTAGAGGTACCTTGATGAAAGATTGTAAACAATGGCATTCTTCCAACTAAAACTGGTGGTCCACATGCTTGTTGAACCCTCATCAAGTGATCTAGCAGGTGCCAACAGTTTGAGAACAGTCTTATAATCTTAAAATATGAGGAGAAAAAAGAAGTAGAGAAAAAGATTTGGATCAGAATTAGAATTTAGGGAAAGAATATGTCAGTAGTATAATGAAAGAAATAATCTATTCTGAAAATATTTACTTTTTGAAAGGGAGGGCTAAATAATTTATTTATATTATCTTTCTCTCTTATTTGGTTTTTCCTTTCCTATTATAAAACCCTTCCATGTTAGTGCTGTTCTGAAGAACTTTATAACACCATGAATGTGACTGGATTGATTGCATTTTACTGTTTGCCATTTTGTTTTCTTTAAGGAGTCTTAAGGTTAATGCAGACAATAACAATACCTGTAAACAAACTTCTAATAAATTCATTGTAAAAACGTGTAGTGTCTTCATAGTTTTAAATATATATGACTTTTTATTTGTTTAATTAAAATGAAATCAGCTATGTAATCTTACTTATAAAAATGATGTATGCTTAATGTAGGAAATTCGGCCACTACAGGAAAATTATATAGACAAAAAATTACCTGTTTTTTAATGTTTCATATATATGTAAAAATACGTATTTATGTTTACATGCATATATAAATAGGAACATGTACTACATGTTTTGTAGTTTATTGGCATTAGATATAGAGAAATTGAATAAGAATGTTCAGTGTGACTAACTTAATGAATGGGATTCACGAGTTATTACAGGAAATTGTATGTTGGGTCCCACAGAGGCTTTTGTGGTCCTGCGTATGGCATGAAGATACTTCATTAAGGTTAACATCTATCACAGGAATGCTAAGTATGATTTGCTGCTGTGTATCCTATGTCTCATGGGTATAGCACATTGCTGGCTGCTATTGATGTTTAAAGAGTGTTCTTCCTTTTCCTTATTCATAGGCATACCATTTCCTTTCTGTAACACCTACCGGTTTTACCAGTGCAGAGCAGCAGGAGCTCTAATGGCAATACCACCTACAAATGAGTGCATACTGTGAGCCAGTCATTGTTCCGGATTCTTCTTAAGCATTATTTCATTTAATTCTCACAGTATCCACATAATGTAGTTATTTTGCCCATTTTGGGGATGAGGAAAATGAAGTGCAGATTGAAAGTAGCTTGTGTTCTTGATAACTTTGTTAAACAGTCTTAGCAAAATACTATCTCAGATATGTTTTAAACTTGGCACTGCCAAATATGATATAATTGGAGTAAGGCAGGTCTTTGGCATTGGTATGTTTTAAAAGGTTCCCAAGCGATTCTTACGGTAGCCGCCATTGGAAATCACTGATACAGATAATAACCAATTTCATTTTTTGCAAAAGTTTAATAAGTAGTCATTAAAGTTTACAAACGAACATCATCTGGTTTAGCTGTCTTTTATTTCTTTACTGTCACTTATTTTGCCTTTCAAACTAGCCAGGTAATAAGACCAAGCCACATTAAGCTTTGCCTTCTCATTGGAGGTCTGAAGCTTGGAAAACAGTATGCCTGATACTTATAAATAAAATGAATGTATCTATAAATCAAAATCAGCTGTCTGAATTTAGTTTTTTTTTTTTTTCTTCTCACTGCAAAATAAAAGAGGGTGAACCTACACTGGTTGGCTGGCAGTAAGAATACCAACATTTAGTCTAATGTGATTTGAAACTTCTTGAAGAGTGTGTTAGGCCATTCTTGTATTGCCATAAAGAAATACCTGAAACAGGTTAATTTATAAAGAAAAGAGGTTCAATTGGCTCATAGTTCTACAGGCTGTACAGGACGCATGGTGCTGGCATCTGCTTGGTTTCTGGGGAGGCCTAAGGAATCTTACAGTAATGGCAGAAGGCAAAGGAGAAGCAGGCACTTCACATGGCAAAAGCAGGAGCAAGGAGGTGAGGAGGTGCCATATGCATTCAAGCAACCAGATCTCATGTGAACTCAGAGTGAGAGCTCAGTTATTACCAAGGAGATGGTGCCAAGCCATTCATGAGGTGTCTACCCCCATGATCCAAATACCTCCCGCCAGGCCCTCCTCCAACACTGGAGACCACATTTCAACATGAAATTTGGAGGGGACACATATTAAAACCATAATAGACAATAAATTCTGAAAATAAGGGCTTATGAATGCAAGGAATAGTGGGGGAATATTAGTGACAAAGAAAATGTGAAGTAAAACTTTTTTTTTTTTTTATACTTTAAGTTCTAGGGTACAAGTGCATAATGTGCAGGTTTGTTACATATGTATACTTGTGCCATGTTGGTGTGCTGCACCCATCAACTCGTCAGCACCCATCAATTCGTTATTTATATCAGGTATAACTCCCAATGCAATCCCTCCCCACTCCCCCGCCATGATAGGCCCCGATGTGTGATGTTCCCCTTCCCGAGTCCAAGTGATGTCATTGTTCAGTTCCCACCTATGAGTGAGAACATGCGGTGTTTGGTTTTCTGTTCTTGTGATAGTTTGCTAAGAATGATGGTTTCCAGCTGCATCCATGTCCCTACAAAGGACGCAAACTCATCCTTTTTTATGGCTGCATAATATTCCGTGGTGTATATGTGGCACATTTTCTTAATCCAGTCTGTCACAGATGGACATTTGGGTTGATTCCAAGTCTTTGCTGCTGTGAATAGTGCCGCAATAAGCATACGTGTGCATGTGTCTTTATAGCAGCATGATTTATAATCCTTTGGGTATATACCCAGTAGTGGGATGGCTGGGTCATGTGGTACATCTAGATCTAGATCCTTAAAGAATCGCCATACTGTTTTCCATAATGGTTGAACTAGTTTACAATCCCACCAACAGTGTAAAAGTGTTCCTATTTCTCCACATCCTCTCCAGCACCTGTTGTTTCCTGACTTTTTAATGATTGTCATTCTAACTGGTATGAGATGGTATCTCATTAAACTTTGTATCTCAAAATTCTACTCCTATATGTTGGATGCTCTCTTTTTTTCTGGTTTCAACTACTTTCATTTATTTTATTATGTTATTTCTTCTGAGACCAGAGTCTTGCTCTGTTGCCCAGGCTAGAGTGTAGTGGTGCAATCTCAGCTCACTGCAACCTCCGCCTCTGGGTTCAGGTGAGTCTCTTGCCTCAGCCTCCTGAGTAGCTGGGATTACAGGCGGCTGCCACCACACCTGGCTAATTTTTTATTTATTTTTTTTATTTTTAGTAGAGACGGGTTTTCACCATGTTGGCCAGGCTGGTTTCAAACTCCTGACCTCAAATGAGCAGTCTACCTCGGCCTCCCAAAGTGCTGGGATTACAGGTGTGAGCCACCATGCCCGGCCTTCAACTGCTTTTTAAACAAATGATTAAAAGAAGTTGTAAACTCTTAGACTATGTTTTCAATGTTAAAACATGAAATAGGCTCATTAATTCTGATATAGAAAATTTATAATTCAATATTTAAAGCATTGTCAACATGACTTTATGGGTAGAAGCAATATTTTCAGAGCTAAGGTTAGGAAAAGGACATGCATATCTAGAAAGCTGCAACCAAAAGCTGGAAAGGCCAGAAATTATAGAGATAGAAGTTAATGAAAAGTTTTACTAATGACATCTTCAGTTAATTATTTTCTCCCTTTGTATTATTAAGGCCCCAAATCTTAGATTTAATTTAGGATATCAATACTTATGATCAAAGGTAATAGTCCTCTTTCTCTTTGTATGCTTTTGTATTTGGTTTAAAAAATGGAATATGATCATAACGCATGGAAAAGATGTAGCTTATTGGTGAAGGTCTCGTGGACAATTTTCAAATTTGGAAGAAGTAAGTTTATATTTCTCTTTCTTGATCTAATTGGGTCTTACCTAACAAATTAACTTTCACTGTAAAATAAAATTTTAGTTTTCAATCCAAAAAGGGAAACCTGAATGCATTTTGTATGAGTGTGGGTATATATGCTGAATTTGACCAGTTTGTAAATCAGTAAGTGGGTAATTCAAGGTCAAACGAAAACTATTCAGTTGGGGAAAAGGGTGGGGTAAGAGAATTTAATTGTTTTGGAATGTACTCAATAAAAATATTTCTTTTTTTAACTCTAGGAAAATATACTGGATACTTTGTTTCTAAACTCATTGTTGCACAAATAAATAAAGATGTTTTAAAATGAGCTCTATTCTTTTTCAAGACCTAAATGGAAGTTTCCTCTGCGTTTGAGCAGACTTCAGCTACTAATTTGCAGATGAACTGATCTGTTGGAAAGATTTTACATATGGACCTTAACGTGTTTTACCTTTTATAAAAAAGTGAACATAATGTTTTAAAGCTGGCATTTTTCTTCACTGACGGCATAGAGTATATTGTGATAGGGTTTTAAGTAGTTGGAACACTAAATTGAGCTTTGAAAGAGAATGCTCCTATCAGCTCCTCTTTTTTCAATTCCTCTGTACCTCTCAAATTCCTGTATTGCTCTGCTTATGACTTTTGCTTTCTTTCTTGTTTCATAATGCTAAAATGGCATGATCTCAGTCTGGTTTAGTTTGTCTTGGTGGAGAGTATCAACAACAACAAGAAAAACGAGGACAGCTGTTAAGGGATTGGATTCTTAGCTGGGGATGGAGTGGCAAGAGAGGAAGGCAGAAATAAAAGTTACCCCCTATCTGTTAGAATAAACTCTTTAAAAAAGGAAAACCTTATTCTCATAATTCAAGCAGTCTCATTGTAGCCGCTTTCCCTCAGGAAATAGACAGAGGGAGACCTTCCACATTACTAAATAAACAATTCTACTGTTGAGTATTCAAACTTTTGTGTCTCATTTTAAAGGTGCTATAACATGGGGCAAACAGAACTGGCTTCTCCATAAGGAATTTATAGTTATTTGGAATGTTTTACATCCTAAGTTACAAACTATTTTTGTGTTTTTTACTAATCATCTTAACATATTATCAACCAAACATTAAATATATATAGAGCTTCTCCAATGTAAATTCCTTGGTATAACTAAATATTGGTCATAATTTTCTTTGACATGTAAATTCTTCCAAAATAATTATCAGAAACCATGGGCTTAATGAATATACAATCCAATTTATAGCATTTGCATTCTCTTCCTCTCTGTTTATCACAGAATGGCATTAGAATCATTTGGTTCTATCATTTCCTTGTCTTAATCTTGTCCTAGTTCTCAATTGTTTTTCAGTTGTGAAACATGACAAAGTGAACCAAAGACTGGATTTGTAATCCAAAAACTAGAGTTTTGGTTTTGGTACTATTATTTATTAACTGTACCATATAAATTGGGAAAATAATTTACATGAGCCCCAGTTTCATTCCTTGTAAAATGTGAATTGTAATGTTTGTCCATATTGTAATGGTGGTAATTGAAGAAGAGGAGAGATGGTGAATATAAAATTACTTTATGAATTTTAGGTGTTTAACATATATATGTATTATTATTATTTAAAAACAAATGGCAACTTCTGAAAGAGAAATTTAAGATTCCATTGAACTCAAGGTTGTATTTTTACTTTTCTCCAAATATTTTTATAATCCTCAACTGCTTTTTCCATCATGCACCAACATGGGCTTTACCTCTTTTAAGAAATGCATGTTCACTTTACAGTAGTCTATTACTTCATGCCAATCAGTCTAAATAGTGCATATTCATTTAATGGGATTTTTGAATAAAGGAATTATTTAAGTCAAAAATACAGGCTCAGAAATAGTAACTGATGTTATGAAGAATTGGGCACTCCATGTCGCCATCTAGTGCCCATTAATTTACCCTTGCTGGTGCCAGTAACTTGATTCCACTCCCCCTGAAATGTTTCAAGGCAAAAACTAGTATTTATAGAAATGAGTTTCTCACACATGATGCACATATGTTGTCTAAAATGCAAATGTGACCACGTCACCTTTCTACTTGAAAACATTTCTTTGTGCGCAAGGTTAAACCCAAACACCTTAGCATGGCTTATATTGACCCCAGATATTTAGTCATGATCTACTTTGTCAATCTTCTTTTCATTCTTTCCATACTGTATGCCTCACATTTCAGCTTTACCAAATTTCTTGCCTTTTTCACTAACCACACCATGTACTTTCATGCCTCTGAGTACATAATGCTTCTTCTGCCTGAAATATCATTCCATTCCCTTACTGTCTAGTGAAATCCTGTTAATCTTTTAAAGCCCAGCTCAAATATCACCTCCTCAGTGAAGTCTTCCTTGATTCTCCTGGGAAAGTTAAATGCCATTCCAGTGTGCTCCCACAGCACAGACTTCTAGAATAAGATCTTACACTTTGGAAATGATTATTTTTGGGTGTCTGCTTACCCTGACATATTATAAGCATAGGCTTTGTCTTGTTCTCTCTTTTTGTATGCCAGTTTGCAGTCTTTGGCACATACCAGGCTCTGAATAAATATTTGTTGAATGAATGACAATGATTCAATCAGTCAGTGAGTCATTCAGAATTATATAAAGCCATACCACTTGAAATAAAAAAATTATGTACATAACTTTATTATTTTTAATTGATAAATGAAATTGTATATATTTATGGTGAGCAAAGTGATGTTTTAACATATATATATACACTCAGTGTGAAATAATCAAGCTAATTAACATGTCATCTCACATACTTATCATTTGTGTGTGTGTGTGTGTGTGTGTATGTGTGTTTATGGTGATAACATTTAAAATCTACTCTCAGCAGTTTTCAGGTGTGTAGTGCATTATTTATTACCAACTATATGTTATCATGCTGTAAAATAGATCGCCATAATTTATGTCTCCTGTCTAACTGAAATTTTGTAGCCTTTGACCAACATGTCCCCATTCCCCGCACCCCCCAAGCCCCAACCTTTGGTTACCACTATTCAAAAAATAACTTTTGAAAAGCAATGTCCAGTGCATAAACTTCTTAAATTGGGAAAATGAAAAACTTTTTAATACCTTGCTAATAAAAATCAGACAATTGTAGGTTGATAACTGCAGATTCCAGGCCACATTGGAAAAACATCCACCACTCAACATTATTAAGTATTTTAATTCTGAGCTTTGAGAAGACGGATAGAATCATATTGTAAAACTGCTTTTAAGGGTAATCTAGGCCAACTCCCCACTTTTGGCATAAACACCTCCAGTCTCTTTATGTTGACTAATATTTCAAGCAACACATCATCTGCGAGCAATTCTGATGTTGAGAGGTTCTTATTTACTTTGAGTTGAAACCTATATCTAGTATTCTCAACCCATCATTTTATTAAGAGTATATCCCTTGGGAACACACAGAGTAGTCTCATTTGAAGTTTTCAAACATTTGAAACGTTTTCTATCCCCATTGTTTTCCTAATCGCACAGTCAACATGTAATACCCTTGATTCTTCCTGCCATTCCAACTATGTTATGATGCTAGTCTTTCACCCTTCCTTTTCCCCCTTCTTAGAATATTATTGTGCTTCTGGGTCATCTGTATCACAGTATTGATCATGCCATCTGACCATTGCTGATGAGAGTGAGAATGTCGTCTCCCTCAATCTAGATATGGTTATTCTGTCAGGTCAGTTTAACATTTAATTGAATTTTTTCAGTACCCATATCACATGGTTGACTCATATCTGACCTTACTGGAGATGCTATCTCCTCTTATCCAAGGATGCAGTAGCAGGTCATTGAGATATTATCTAGTTATGATGTCAGAGAAGAAGGCAGTAATCTCCAGTAAAGGGAGAGAGTGTAAAAAATAATAATAAAAGGGTAAAAAATTGCATAACTTAGATGTAATACAATGGCTAAAAGGTGGCGAAAATATTTTAAAATGCTAAATCTTTAGACGCTACCACTTTCATATTGTAGATGTGTGAAGCAAATGTTGATAGTAGTATAGTTTTTAGAATTAAAATATTAAAATTTTAATTTTAACATTTCCTTTGAATATAATGATGTTGATAGTTTACCAGCAACAGATTTTTAAAAATTGATGATTTCTATAATGTTGGATGCATTGTTTATATTTAGGGACAAACTTGTTTAGGGAAAATTTAGCTTTGGTTTTACAATAAAAATTCAAGGAAAAATATTTTCAGGAAACTTCACTGGGATGAGTTTAGTCTGTTCAACAAATATTCTATGTTGTTTTCATTGCTTATTTTTTTGAGTATTTACTGCATAAGTGTATGAAGTATGTTTATCAATGTACTGATTGTATTTACACCTATTTATTTATGATATTTACGCTTTCTAGTTAGATTGTAAACCTGTATGGCCAAGTCAGTTTTCACCTTGTTTTGTATGTGCTTGTATAGAGTTCTGTGACGTTATTATATGTAAAAAGGGACAAGCTTTGTTATTGGAAATTGTTTTATGAGTATCTTCAAAATGAAGGGTCTGTAGTACTTGCCTTGTTCCTAATAAATGCATTTTGGATTAACCAGTATGTACTGGTTAACCCACCTTAGCGCTAACATAGATTTTCCCTGTAGGTTTTGACCCTGTGACATTTATCATCATGAATAGGCTTGAGATTGGAAGTTTAACCCGGAAAAGCTGTTATTTATTTTTAATTTTAATTTTATTTTAATTAATTAATTAATTTATTTATTTGGAGACGGAGTCTCACTCTGTCGCCCAGGCTAGAGGGCAGTGGAGCAACGGCTCACTGCAAGCTCCGCCTCCCGGGTTCACGCCATTCTGCTGCCTCAGCCTCCGGAGTAGCTGGGACTACAGGCGCCTGCCACCACACCCAGCTAATTTTTTGTATTTTTAGTAGAGACGGGGTTTCACCGTGTTAGCCAGGATGGTCTCGATCCTCTGACCTCGTGATCCGCCTGTCTTAGCCTCCCAATGTTATTTCTTTAAAAACCTGTGACTATAACTTTGCAATGTGTGACAGTGTAGGAGGTGGCATCACCCGTGTGAAACTTCATTGTTTGAATAGTAAGGATAATGGAGTTAATTATTTAATCATGTTTTAGACCTCATTTGTGGTATTTGGAAATTAAAATATTATTCTGTCTACTAAAACCTCAAACAATAAATGTTTTCTAGCATATTTATTTATTTAAAAATAACACTCAAGGCAAGATTGAAAGGAATAGCAACTTATAGGTACAGTTATGTGTTTCCTGATTTTTGTGCTCATCTTCACCTGTCAATTACTGCTTAAACCACATTCCTCCCCCTAGATTAATTCTTAGAATGTATTTATACTTCTCCTTATAGACTACTAACTTGTTTACAGCTCCAATTGTGCTTTGGAACATTTTAGCTTCAGATATTCTTGCAAGAGGATTTTTATTTTAAATTACCAACTCTGTCCCAGTTTTGAAAGTCCAAATTATCTAGTTAAAAATTCCCTACTTGGGGCCGACCATGGTGGCTCACGCCTGTAATCCCAGCACTTTGGGAGGTCGAGGCTGGTGGATCATTTGAGGTCAGGAGTTCGAGACCAGCCTGGCTAACACGGTGAAACCCTGCCTCTACTAAAAACGAATGCAAAAAGGTCAGCTGGGCATGGTGGCGCATGCCTGTAATCCCAGCTGCTCAGAAGTCTGAGACAGGAGAATCGCTTGAACCTGGGAGACGGAGGTTGCACTAAGCCGAGATCGTGCCACTGCACTCCCACTCGGGTGACGGAGTGAGACTCCGTTTCCACCTCCTCCCTCCGCCCGTCCCCCACCAAAAAAAATTTCTTCACTTTGGATTCAGATAGACATGGGTTTAACACCTTACTGTGCTTGTTACTTTGGTCAGTTTTCTTAATCTCACAATCTTTGTTTCTGAAATAGGTGCACCTTATCAGATTGTTAAGCAAAATGATTATGATATTTAATGAGGAATGCTCAAGATTATCCTCATTATTAGTAAACGCTCAATAAACAGTAATGATCATAAATATATTATTATTTAATCAGATTTCTCTGTTGTCCATTTGAATCAGCAAATCATTCTCCTGAACCTTAAAGACTGTAGCTCCAGTTTCACTGTAAGCTTCCTCTGTGAAGAAACTAAATTATATTTTAGAATGCTTTCTGCTAATGCTAGGAGGAATGTTCTTGGTTTACTTTGTGGACATTCATCGTAAGTTCTATATAGGTTAGAGTCCCTATGGATATATATTTTTTTCAGTCTCAGGGCCAAATTAGGAAAAAACAGTTAATGCTGTCTCTTCAAGCCCAGTGATTACCATGAAAAGTTCCCTATATATGTATTTTTTGGGTGGGGCAGGTCACATTTAAAAAAATCACAAAGTGACCGGGTGCGGTGGCACACAGCTGTAATCCCAGCACTTTGGGAGGCCGAGGCGGGCAGATCACAAGATCGAGAGATCGAGACCATCCCGACCAACATGGTGAAATGCCATCTCTACTAAAAATACAAAAACTAGCTGGGCGTGGTGGCACGTGCCTGTAGTCCCAGCTACTCAGGAGGCTGAGGCAGGAGAATCGCTTGAACCTTGGAGGCGGAAGTTGCAGTGAGCCGAGATTGCACAACTGCACTCCAGCCTGGAGACAGAGCAAGAAGGTAGTCCCAGCTAGTTGGGAGGCTGAGGCAGGAGAGTCACTTGAACCCGGGAAGCGGAAGTTATAGTGGGCCGAGATCGCGACACTACACTTCAGCCTGGCGACAGAGCGAGACTCCTTCTCGAAAAAAGAAAAAAAGAAAAAAAAAATCAAAAAGCTTTTCTCCCATTTTTTCAACTTTTTTATTGTAGTAAAATACACATAACAAAATTCACCACCTTATTCAATTTTAACTGTACAGTTTGGTGACATTAAGTACTTTCATATTATTGTGAAATCAATACCACCAAGTATCTCCAGAATTATTTTCATCTTGCAAACTTAAAGCTTGTACACATAAAAGAATAACTCCTCATTTTTCCTCCCCACCAGCATCCTGGCAACCACCGTTGTGCTTTCGGTCTCTATGATTTTAATTTCCCTAAGTACCTCATATAAGCTGGATCATACAGTATTTGTCTTTTTGTGTTTGGCTTTATTTCATTTAGCATAATGTCCTCAAAGTTGACTCATGTTGTAGCATATGTCACAATTTCCTTACTTTTTAAGACTGAATAATATTCCATTGTGTATATATATCACAATTTGTGTATCCATTTTTCCATCCAATAGACACTTAGATTGCTTCTACATTTTAGTAATTGTGAATATGGGTGTTGTGAATATGGCTGTTGTGAACATATGAACAAATATCTCTTCAAGACCCTGCTGTCAATTCTTTTGAATATATACCCAGAGGTGGAATTGCTCTGTCATATGGTAGTTCTATTTTTAATTATTTGAGAAACTGCCATGCTGTTTTTCACATTTCTATCAAAGGCATAAAATAGTTCCAACTTCTCCACATCCTCACTAAAAACTTGCGTATGTGTGTGTTTGATAGAAGCAATTCTAATTGGTGTGAGATTCCATTTCATTGTAGCTTTGATTTACATTTCCCAAATGATTAGTCATGTTGAACATCTTTTCATGTGCTTGTTTGCCATTTGTGTATCTTTCTTGGAAATATGTCTGTTCAAGTTCTTTGCACAGTTTTGATTCAAGTTTTTGTTTTTGTTGTTGTTGTGTTTTTAGGAGTTCTCTGTATATTTTGGAATATTAACCCGTTATTCAATATGAAACTTGCAAATGTGTTCCCTCATTCAGTGGTTTGCATTTTTACTCTGTTGATGGTGACTTTCGATGTGCATTTAACTTTTAATTTTTATGAAGCCCAATTTGTGTTTTTCGTTGTCATCGCCTATGACCTGTTGTCATACTCAAATAAAAAACATAATTTTACTTATTTTTTTCTGATTTAGGTGCCTTTCATTTCTTTTTTTCCTGTTGACTGCTCTGACTGGGACTTTCAGTACTATGTGGAATAGTACTTGCCTTGTTGCTAATCTCAGAGGAAGAGCTTTCAGTATTTTACCCTTGAGTATTATTTTAGCTGTGGGGTTTTAATATATGGATTTTATTATGTTGAGGTTGTTTATTTTTATTCCTAGTTTTTGAGGATTTTTATTATAAAAGGATGTCGGATTTTGTCAAGTAGTTTTTCTGCATTAATCAAGATTATTGTTTTTTCCCTTTATTTTGTTAATATGGTATATTATGTTGATGGGTTTACATCTGTTAAAAATCCTTGCATTTCAACAACAAATCCTACTTGGTCATAGGGTAAAATCCTTTTAATATGCTACTGAATTTGGTTTGCTACATTTTGTTAAGGATTTTCAATTCCTGTCAGTGCTCATAGAGGTATTGGTCTGTTGTTTTTATTTATTGTGTTTTTGTCTGGTTTTGGCATTAGGGTAATACAGCCCTCATAGAATCAACCAGGGAGTGTTTCCTTCTCTGACTTTTTTGGAAAAGTTTGAGAGGGATTCTTTTTTATAACTGAATAGTATTTCATTATGTATATATGCCACATCTTCTTTATCTATTCATCGTTGGTGGACACTTCCAAATCTTAGCTATTGTAAACAGTGCTGCAACAAACATAAGAGTGCAGATATCTCTTTGATATACTGATTTCCTTTCTTTCTGCTGGTATGTGCATACCCAGCAGTGGGGATTGCTGGATCATGTGGTAGCTCAATTTTTAGTTTTTTTGAGGAACCTCTAGTTGATTTTAGCCCTTTTAAAAATAATTGGTAGAACTCACCAGTGAAGCCGTCAGGTCCAGGACTTTTCTTTATTGGGAGATTTTTGAATATTGATTCAATCTCCTTACAAGTTATAGGTCTATTCAGATTTTCTATTTCTTTGTGGTTTAGTTATAGTAGGTTTTGTTTTTCTAGGAATTTCTACATTTCAACTAGGTTATCCAATTTCTTGGCCTAGCAATTGCTCATAGTGCTCTTTTATAATCATTTTTATTTCTGTAGAATAGTAGTAGTGTTTCCTCTCTCATTTCTGATTTTTGTAATTTGAGTCTTCTCTTTTTTTGTTAGTATATATATCCAAAGGTTTGTCAATGTTGTTAATATTTTTGAAGAACCAACTTTTGGTTTTATTGGTTTTATCTTATTTTTCTATTCTGTATTTTTCATCTGCTCTAATATGTATTTCTTTCCTCCTGCTAGCTGTGGGTTTAATTTCTTTTTTTTTTTTTTTTTCTACTTCCTTAGGTTGTAAAGTTAGGTTGCTGATTTGAGATCTTGTTTGTTTTTTAGTGTAAGCATTTATAATTATAAACTTTCCCCTTAGCACTCCTTTTGCTATGTTTCCTAAGTGTTGATATGGGATAACACTTTTTCATTCATCTCTAGATGTTTTCTAATTTCTCTTGTGATTTCTTTTTTGATCCTTTGTTTAAGATGTAAGAGTATGTTGCCTAACAATTTTCCTTTTGTTACTGATTTCTAACTTTATCCCTTTGTGGTCAGAAAGGATACTTTGTATGATGTTTGTCTATTTAAATATATGGAGACTTAATTTGTGGCCTAACATGTGGTCTATCCTGGACACTGGTAATTGCCTTGTGTACACTTGAGAAGATTGTGTATTCTGTTGTTGTTGGGTGGAGTGTTCCCAGTATGTCTGTTTTATTGTTATTGTTCCTTGTATTACTAAGTAACAAATTAGTTTTACAGTTTTCTGTACCTTACAACCCCCTATTTCTGTTCCCAGAAAATATCTATAATATTTTATTCAATTTGTTCTTGTAGTGACTGTGTAATGTAACTTTTCCTGTCTTTTCTCCTTCCTTGTGTCTCCTGCAGTCACACACTTCTCTTTCCTCATTACTCAGGTTTAAAAACAGGTTTCTTAAAAGATCAATAAAGTGGTTACTTCATTATATATACTCATATCACTCCCTAATACAATATAATTTATTGTGTGCTTACTGTCAAAGCCATTTTATAGAGAAAGCTCAATCTGGATCGTATTAAATAAAATACATGCTGTTATATTGCCTTTCATTTCATGCCAAAAATTCTAGAAAAAATTGTATTTTTAAAGGATTAAGACCACCAGATAAATCTAAGAAGTCATGGTTCTTACCACTGGCTAATTTAGCTCATTTAAACAATTTGAATTTTCCCACTTCCCTTGAAAGCCCAAAGGAAGACAATTTTGTCATGATAATATGACACTAACTTATCTTTTGATAAGGGTATTAAGAGCAAGCAGTCTGATGTACTCAGGGTTGGATAGCATGCCCCAATTTTTGTTGACTAGTGACCTCTAAAACTTATTACATTTGAGCCCACTTAATATCAAGTCACCTAATGGAAGCACATTTTTTCCACCAAATCATTTTGTACTAATTCAGTACAATTTTACCCATTTAATATCAATTGACACTAAACGATTTCCTGTGCAATGTCAATTGAAAATCACTGATTTCCTTCTAATACAGCACTTAGTGTCAATTTCTGTGTGTAGCAAAAGCATTTTTTCAATTAACTACACCATATAATTTTTTGTTTTTAGTTGTTTGCATGGACTGTCTGATAATAGTTTTGTGAAACAAAGACACAAGAAGGAGAAAAGGATGACTTTCCTTTTTGGCATTAAATAATTTAAATCTCATGATTTTATTTTCAGTCTATAGGAGGTCAAATAGTTCCTTGCAAAACTTTGAATTATATCAAGCAATGTGTTGGTAAATCAACGTTAGCAGTAAATAGAATTCTGTATTTTGGCACGTTGTATATACTAGGCTATATATAGAAAATGTTTTGACTAATAAAAAACATCATAAGTTCCTTCTCTCATGATTTAGTTCAAGAAGATGTACTGTTGAATAATGATTAATGATAATTATTCTTTCCTTTGTTAGAGGGATGAGCTCACTTAAATATCCTTATGCACTCTTACTAGAAAAGTGGTTTAACATTACCTCCACTAATTCATGAAAACTGGGAAAGCTGTGTGGACTAGCACAGCTAGGAGAAGCACAGCTGAAGCTATTCTTTTGATTAGATAATATCAGGTTTACTCAGCAAATGCAAATATTTTCTTAATATATACATCTCTTCATCATTCTGGATGATGATGGGCAATGAGGAAATTGGAATAGACCCTGATTTTCTTAGAAAATTATGAAGGGGTGTATGTAAATAAAAACAGAAAATTACTTAAAGTTATATAGAAATTTTGTGCATATTGAATTTTTATTAAAGTACTAGGGTACTTAGCCAAACACTTTGTAGGATATCTGCCTAGATAAGGCATGACTTCTTCACATAACAGAGATCAACATCTAATGAGAGAAAAGACTCATAAATGAGAAATCATTTAAAAACAATAAACTTAAAGTGATGAACTGTGGGACACAGTTTGTATATGGTACATGTGTTTAGATTTTTAGGAATATCAATATATACCTAGAATACTCTAGGATGACTCATTGAGCTGTACCCTGAAGGAAGCTTGTGGTATAAGGAGGACAGAACGATCTCTCATTACGTTATGTCTTTTTTTTCTTTCAGACTTCTTACACAGTTTGATGCCTCTTGTGTTGTTTGTCTCCCTATTGACGTTAGCTTCATTTTGGAATTATCTTAATTAGAAGATATTTTAGCAATAATTCAAACTAATATTTTCGAATGTGTACTGATTGACAGATATAATACTAGGAAATGAGCAAGCAGAAAGAGGTAAAATATTACCCTTTCTCTTGAGGAACTTTAATCATAGGGGTGGAGTAATACATGTAAACAGATAATATTAAATAGCATTAATTTGATGGTGTGCAACAATGTACTACGGGCAAACAAAGGAAGGGAACATATTCCAGCCGGATAATTCAAAGAAGACTTCTTGTTGTCTAAAGGGATGTCGGAAATGATCCTTGAAAGATGAACAGGAGATGTATAGACAGGGAAGGAAGGAGGATCTCTTCAGTCAAAGGGGACCATATGTATAAAAGCATGGAAATTATAAACATGGTATATGTGGGAAGTCATTATACCCAAATGTATGTGTATTTTACGAAGTTCCTATAATAATGTATGTACTCTTTTATAACAGTTTCTCCGTTTAACACTATATACTAGTTGTTTTTCCCAGGTCCTTAATTATTTTTCATAGGACATTGTTTTCAGCTGCTGTATGATACTCTGTCATATGTTGCAAATAGTTTTTTCTAAATTTATTGTTTGCCTTTCTGTTTCATTTGTTTTTGCTACACAGACCTTTCATTTTTATGTGTTCAAATATTCTATTTTTAAAAAATATATTATATTTTTTATGGCTTCTGCCTTTGCTTTTATGCTTAGGAAGACCTTCTCCAACCCAAGATAAGATTAAAAATTCTTCTATATTTGCTTCTAGTTCTTTTATGGTTTTATTGTTTACATATAACTCTTCAAACCATCTGGAATTTTATTTTGATATACAGTGTGAGATAGGCTCTAAATTTACTCTGTTCTAAATATTTAACCAGTTGTCTCAGCACCATCAATTGAAAAAAATCTATGTTTTTCCCACTGATTTAAAATGCATTATTTATCATATGCTAAATACTTAATTTACAAATGGGCTTGTTTCTTGCCTTTCTATTTGATTTCCAGCCTATTTTTTCTCTTCAGTTCTATCAGTTTCTATATGGTTTACTGGGACTATGCTATTTATTGTGGCTTTTACAATATGGTTTAAACCTGCTAATGAAAGTTTCTTTTTAGTATTTTTCATTTTAAAAGGTTAGTCACTATTCTTAACCAATTTTTTATAAGAGCTTTAGAATTATTTAATCAAGGCCTCTCTACCACTGCCCTCCCCACTTCAATTTTATTGGACTTCTGAGAATGGTTGCATCAAATTTATGAACTGTTTTGGGGAAAATTGACATAGAGGTTTCTCATCTGTAAGATGTCTTAATATATTCAAGATATTTTTAACATTATTTAGAAAAACAGTTTTTCCATATAAGTCTGACATTTTCTTGTAGTGTTACTTTCTATGTAGTTTTTATTTTTTATCATTGGTAATAAGAGATTGTTCTTTCTATTGCATTTTTAAATGGCTGTTTTTGGTATGTGTGTGTGTGTGTATGTGTGTGTGTGTGTGTATAGTAAATAAGCAGCTTACTGAGTTATAAGTTCTAATTATTTCTTAATATTTTTTATTCGACTCCTTTCTCATATTTATAGTTCATGTTGAGTGGTATTGCTGGAGCTTCCAAATTATAATAATAAGGGCTAGCAAGAGTTTGTTTTTCTCTTGGCTTCAGTGGGAATACCACTAATGTTTTCCACCATTAGATGTAGTGTCAACCATTTTATAGGTAGATATTCATTATATTAAAGAGTTTCATCATAGTTTATTAAGAGTTTTAAAGTTAAGAATTGTGATTGATTTTTATTACATGCATTTTCAGCACTATCAAAATTATTGTTTTTTATCATACTTATATTTATTACCTAATTTATCATATGATATATTAGTAGATATTCTATTTCAACTTTCTTGGTCATCACAAATTATTTTTGATATATTGTTATATATTAACTTGCTGAGTTTTATATCCTTATAAGCAAAATTATCTATATTAATACTAATAGGAATACAATGTGAGCCATATATGCAATTTGAAATTTTCTTGTGACTACATTTTTAAAAAGTAAAAAGAAACAGGTGAAATTAATTTTAATAATGTATTTTATTTGAAATGATATAGCCAAGATATTACCATTTTAATATGTAATATGAAAAATGGTAATGAGTTATTTTAGAGGTTTTTTTTTTTAGTGAATTCTAAAAATCTGATGCTTTACACTTGCATCCGATCCTAATTCAGTGGAGTCAAATAACAATGTTCAGTAGCCTCCTTTGCTGTACTGTGAAGTCACATTTTTAGGCTTTTGCTAGCCTCAGAAAATGAATTTGGAAATATTTTGTTTTTGTTACTATGCTATGGGTTTATTTTGATCCTTGGAAACTTAATGAAATTCAATTTTCTGTTAAAACTGGTGTTTAAGGAGATATTGGTCAAATGATATGACATTTCAATTAGGTGGAATAAGTTTAAGAGATCTATTGTACAACATGATGACTATAGTTAATAATATATGTGTTCTTGAAAAATGATGAGTGGATGTTTACTCAAAAATAACTATGCGAGGTAATACATGTGTTAATTAGCTAAATTTAGTTGTTCTACAAGGTATATATACTTAAAAACATCATGGTATACATGGAAAACACATAGAATTTTATCTATCCATTTTTGAAAAAGGAAATTAAATAGAATTTTCTCTTGAACCACCTGTTTCTGGAACTTTTCTGTAATTAGTTTTTAAATTTATTGACCTGTTAAAATTTTCCATTTATAGAGTCAATTTTGAAAATTTATATTATCTTAGAAGGTTATGTCCTGAGATTTTCAATTTTATTAGTATATGTCTGTAATAGTATTTCGACATATTTTAATGCTTTTTGAATATTTGTACTACATTTCTTATTCTTTATTTTGTGTATTTGTGCATTGTCTTCCATATTACTTGATTAACAAAATTGGGTAATTACTTACAGAATATTTTTTGAAACAAGAATACTTTACTTTTATTAATGCAGAATCCAAAGGACTGCATTATACACCATAGGATATAGTCAAGAAACCTTTGGACATGGGAGTTTCAAGCTCAAAGGAGAATTCATACCTGAAGAGAAATTTGGAAGCTATCAATACATTGGTAGTTGATAAGGTCATGAAAAGAGATTGCCAAAGGAAAATGTGTTGAATAGGAAGAGACAGAATATCCATAAGAGTGCCTGATTCAGTAGCACTGATTTCTTTTCTTTACTTGCCTTGTCAGTAACACAGTATTTTTAGTGGACAAATTTCCCTTAATATAAGAACAAACACTTTAAGCTTGTGTCAGAAAGATAAAAGCTAATTACCTTCATGTAATAGGAAAATTGAGAAATATTTATGCTAATATCAAAGAATATACTCGAAGGAATATAAGTCATTCTGTTATAAAGACACATGCATGTGTATGTTCATGGCAGCACTATTCACAATAGCAAAGACATGGATTCAACCTAAATGCCCATCAATGATAGACTGGTTAAAGAAAATGTGGTACATATACACCATGGAGTACTATGCAGCCATAAAAAGAATGCGATCATGTTCTTCTCAGGGACATGGATGGATAGGGCTGTAAGCTGTTATCCTTAGTGAACTAACAGAGGAACAAAAAACCAAATACGACATGTTCTCACTTATAAGTGGGAGCTAAATGATGAGAACACATGGACACATAGAAGGGAACAATACACACTGGGGCCTATCGGAGGATGGAACGTGGGAAGAGGGAGAGGATCAGGAAAAATAACTAATGGATACTTGACTTAATACCTGGTTGATGAAATAATCTGTACAACAAACCCCCATGACACAAATTTACCTTTGTAACCAACATGTACTTGTAACCCTGAACTTAAAATGAAAGTTAAAAAAAGAATAAGGCAAATTTTATAATTTTAAATTGATATATAATTTCTATTTTAGTAACAGTAGTTACCAGTGGTAACTACTACTACTAACAATAATTAAATTCAATTGTATTTTCTTAGTGAATATGTAGCTGCTATGTTGTTTAAATAATAATAGTGTTAGGGCATCTAAAGGGAAGTTTTATGTGGTACAGTTAACCCCTCTCTGTTGTGATTGAAGTGTATGAAGAAAGTCTTACTTTTCTAATGGCCTACTGTACAGTTCTTGAAATTCCCATCACTAGCAACCAGTTCTTTTCAAATGGAGTGACTTGTTAAAATGCAAGAGGGATGTGAGGTATATGCTTTACTCTTTTAATATCCAGTGTGAGTTAATTTGTGAGATTATTTTCCCAAAGCACCTATCCAAAAGGGGTGCCTTAAGGGAAAATGAGATCCAATAACAGGTAAGTTTTAATGAGGAGGATAAAAAGGTGGGTTGCAAGTATGGGGAAAATCCAAGGAATAAAGTAGAGGTCTCTGAGTACCAGATGTATGATCAGGATAGTAGCCTGTTCTTAGTCCCATTATGGGCCTTATCAATTTATATTGCAGTTATGTTTTTCCCTCTCCACCTAGGTTGTAAGCTCTTCCATGTCAAAGAATGACTAATTCATCTATCAATAGCACTTACCATAGTTCCTGGAAAATAGTTAGGATTCAGTAAATATTTATTGGATAAATAAAGGAAAAAATTGAATCTAGGAGTTAGGGGTTATTACAAGGAAGAAAAAGGGAAGGTCTAAAGAAAACACTGTCGGTCCTACTTTTGGCCTTGACCAACTTTGCTTTCTGCCAACAGTAGTCCTCTCATTTAGTCTTGCAAGAAGAGGTAAACTACAAAAACTTTCCATATGTTACACATTAGACCATGTAGTTTAGTTATGAAATGAGATATAGACATCAAATATAAATATCCAGTTTCAAAAATTATACAGTAAAACACATTTAACTTCGAAGTACTAGTCATTTAATATTTGACTCAAATAGAGATAAAGAGATACAAGTTGGAATCATTAAAATCTTAATTGAATTTTTATGATTGAACTAGTTATGCTTGGAAGTACTGGTTAATAATATTCTGATTGTAAAGAACATTTTCTTTATTTTAGCATCATTTTTTCCCTCTGAGTACACCAGTAGTGTAATGTAAGAATCAAAAAGGAGAGAAAGAAAAGGTAGAAAAGTGGGGGAGGGAGAATACAAAATTTGGACAGATGACAAAGAAATTAAGTGAAAGGAAGGAACAATTTTAAAAAGGAAAGAAAGAAGTACAAAGAGTAAGGATTTGTTGAAAACTCCATAGTGTAAGAGTTTACTCAAGTTTGGATTTGTCTAGGAGAAGTACAGTGTATTTCAATTCCTTATGACAATCAAGATGGGAAGATGACTATGAGAGGGATAGCAGAGATAAGGAATGTAGAAGAAAAGAAGGTGATGCAGGACTGAAAAAGACACAGACATGAGAGCTGAGAAAAAACACATGGGGCACAGTCATAGAAAGACAGAATGAAAAACAAAACAAAAAAGAGAGTTTATGGGATTCAACAGAATTGAATCTAGGCATGTCGTGTAGTGCCGGCAAAGTTGAAACAAGTACAGTTTTACTGTGTAAGCTGTGAACAGAAAGTAAACTGTCCAATTTTTTTTTTTTTTTTTAAATAGAAACCCTATTCTACGTTGAACAACTTACTTCCTCTTCCTTGTTCTTTCTTCCATTTCAACCTGTTAAGGTTTCAATCTCTGTCCTTCTAGGTACAATTTAACTGTCATGCTCCAGGTAAAATGAATTTTTCCCTCTCTGTATTTATATAGTGCTTTCTAACTCCAAGAGAACACTTAAATCTGCCTCGCAGTAGTCATTGAAGGTTATCTCCTTACCTCACTATTTGTTCATGAGTCAGGGCTGGTCTCATTGTTTCTTCATCTCCATCTCCATAGATTCAAATCTTTTGAACAAATGTCTCTTAACTTTTTCTTCAAAATTGTTAATAAAGTGTCTTAAAGGCCAAAATGTTGCTAGTATTCAGAATAATTTTTCAAAATGAAGGGATTCCTAAATTATTATGCTACAGAGTAAATTAAATATTTATCTTACCTGGAATAGCCACTTTCAAAATGTCTCCAAGTTTTTTTAAAATTTATTTTTAACTAAGAAGAGCATTCTCAGTGCAAATGTATAAAATATTTTAACATAATATTTAGTTTGACAAATATACAAACATTTCCATTGTTAGACTCCACATATTTTAAGTAATGATGACTTATTTTGAGTGTGGAAGAGAGTAGATTGTTTGAATTGTAAAAGTAGAATTTCTTGGTAGCAGAAGAAAAAGGATCCTTTTTACAGAACTCAGTTTATATAGCATAACACATGCAAATATGTTCATTTGAGAAAATATTCATGTTTGAAGAGTGACTCAAGTTTGCATTCATTATATAAAAATTTTTAAATAAAACTTTTACAATGTAGGACATCATTGAAAAGAACAGCTTCATTACACATAAATATTTAACAATATTTCTAATGTTGCATATGTGTAGTTTTTTTTACAAACGTTCTTAACTTCATGTGTGTATGTGTACACACAGATACTATATATATGTATCTATGGAAATATACATACCACCCCCATCTTTACAGTAAGCTTGTTATAGAAAGACAATGCGTTTTCAGTAAGTAAGCTTGATTTTGTTTTTGCTGCTGAACTTCCTATGTTTAGGCCTGATTTCAGTGAAAAATCAAGTTGACTAAATCCAAAATTCAAACATAAAGTTCTTTGTATTCATGCAAGCTATTATCCAGGAAAAGAACAATTAAGACTTTCACTTAGAAAACACTCTAAATTAAAAATGGCATTCCAAAAATATGAGGAAAGACTCAAGTGGTACATAAAATTAGACTAGATGAAACTTGTCCATTAATGTAAAGTAAAAATAAAAGAAGTAACTAGAGGATAAAAAACCTATAGTCCATGGCTGTATCCTGCCTTTTGCTCCATCTAACAGCCTGTAAAAATTTAAATTAACTCACAGATCCAGCCAGTAGGACATTCAGTCTTACAAAGTTATACCATAGCAATAATGTTCTGCCTCATAGTGGTATTAAAAGAAAGTTTCGTTTAATAGAAGGGAAGTCTTTCATTTATAATAAAGCTCTTCAATGTAAAGTCAATCCAACAAAAATATTTCAATAAATGTTTAAAAGACTTACAATGTAAGCATAAATGAAAGAGAATAGGTATTATATGTGTGTGTGTATAGAGAGAGTATATGTACAATATGTTTATTTAAAGTAGAGATGAATAAACATGAAGAAGCAAACTGGATTTACATATGAGGCAGGGGAGAGAATATAATGAGTACAGTACAATAAAGTCTCTAGATTTTATCTTTTATCATCCTCGAAAAAAGACAATTAAATATTTTAAAAAGGAAAAGAAAGAAAATGTTTCTTCCTTGAACTGCTTTTAAGATTCCTTTACTCAAAGTTAAAAACTGTAGCTGCCATAACTAGTTGGGTCATTAGTTTATCTAAACCTGTCTAGACCTGACTGTAGTGTTTCCTGTTATATGCCTCTGAATTAATTATCCTTTGCAAAGATCTGAAACCTTTGTCACTGAAGCTACTTTCATGGGATTTAACAAAACATTTTGAACTGTTGTGAAAATACTGAGGCTAAACTGTTGGTTGGCTGCTATTGGTATTATTTTTGGTAATCTATAGGTATAGCATAACCATGCTCACACATATATCAATTTAAAAATATAATTTGTCTTTTTTGAATAAGCAATAAAACACTAAAGCCTGTATTGCGTAAGAGTCTGGGTACTTCTGGTAGCTCAAGACATTTGGGTGTCAGCTTTTTGCTTGAAAATACATTTGAGGAAGTGCAACTAATCCTAGGCAGAGTTGTACTGCCCAGGAATGTCTTGTCCTTCCAGTCTTAGAGGAAAGAGCAAATACTTCATTTCCAGTCATGCTGTCTGCTTCTTGCATACACAGTTCAAAAATCCTTTTCTGTTAGCTGGACTGTTCCGCATTTATCTTCTGAATTTTTGTTGTTCTTATTTTTGTGGAAGCATTTTATTTCTTCTCTAATTATTTCTAACTCTTCTCTGCATGTGTCTTCCCTAGTTTGCTCAGTTTTTCCTTTTACTACCTCTTAGGAGTTCTCTGTCCAACCAAGATTTTCTTTGCCATTTTATGTAACCATGTTGACTCTTACTTTGGTTTTGGATATACGTACCTTAGGAAGAGACTGCACTTTATTGTCATTAATGTTCCTCAGACATCTTCCACCTGCATTCAGTATATATCCAGACTTTACTTCACATTCTTTCAAATTCTCTTTCCACCCTTAGTCCATTAATTTTGTAATATAACTTTTATATGAAACAAATGTTCCTGGGTACAGCAAAGACTAAAAGAACAAATAAAGTACTCAGATGTCTGCTAATTTTTCATGAGTCTAATGTTAACATTGAGACCATTTCAGTATGTATTAAGTCTAAAACGTCCTTTTTTATTGTATATACATAATATTTGCTGCTTGAAGCACTAAAACATAGGACATGCACTAAATTCTTCAGGGAGTCCTGTATTACATAATTTTGTTCACTAAATCCCAGGTAATTATAAACCTCATTTTGTTTAAAATACCATGATTTCACTTGATATAATTCATTCAATGCGATTTTCTTTTTACCCCAAAACAACCCCTGAATATGATCATAAATTATTTGTCAATGAATTATGTAGGTTCATAATTAATCCGTCTAAAATTTTTTCTCTGTCAAGATGAAGGGCAGGTTTAAACTGCTATATAAATAGAGAGGGGTAACAACAACATCAGGAAAAATTAGATTTTTATTTTCTTGTGGCAGCACTTACAAAATATTTAGTCAGGGTAGGTAAAGTATAACTGAGCAAATTGCTGAATTTCAAACTATAATTTGATGTCGGGTACAAAGGACAAAAAAGCACAAAATCTGGAGGGGAGAAAAGTTAACACTGTATTAAAATTGTCAAGCAGCTTCTAAAGTAGATCAACTGCCTTCATAATATTCTCAGAACAAAATGTTCTCCAAGAGAAGATCTGATATGAAGGGCCAAAAAAATGAAAAACATTCACTACCAATTTACTGCAGTCACCCATAAACTATTACAAGAACATTATGTATTAGGGTTCAAGCCAGCAAGCTATTAAAGCAGACTGCCCTGGTGTCTTTTCATTTTACTTTAATGCTACCGAAGCATTAATAACTCTTCAAGGAATTGTACTTATGTTGAAATAATCTTATCATATAATCAATTTTTCAAATATTCCAAGTCTTTTAAGGTGAGCTTTGCTTCTTTGTTTCTTGTTGGTCAGTGTTGTTCCACTTTCACAAGTGCGATCATCATTTTTTGTTTGTCTAGTCCAATTCTTACTTTCATCTTGGAGACATATCAATCTAAATGGTGCTAATTGGCATAGTTAATGAATGCCAAGACATTTAGCACCCTTGGCCCCATTGCCATTTTATGTGTCTCTGCTCATGTGGAGATCAAAGAACAAAAAATGGAGAGAATCATATTTAAAACATTAAGTAGATGTCACACATACACCTTTTTTGGTTTGTTGTTTTTGCAACTTTGATTGGGAGAGTAAATAATCCTGCTGAAATTACTTTCCTTTATAGTCTGTGGTTAATTTTATCTTGTTAACAAATTTTCTAGCTAGACCTTTTTTTAAAATTTATTTAAAGGATAGCAATGATACTATGGCAGAGCATGATTAACCCAATGATCTAACTCTTTAAACACACTAATCACTGTTCTTCCTTGGTGGCATAAATTCCAGGCAACCAAGACATCTTTCAGTCTTTTTTACTAATGGAAAATATTAGCACATATAAACTTTGTACAAAATTAGAAGTCCTGGTAACTTCATACATACAAATCAGCAGTGATTCAATGTGTGATTGAAACTTTAAGAGATTAAAGAAACAACAACAAAAATCCTTAGGCATAAACAGGATTAAATTTGGAAGAAGTCATTGAAATATAAATTTCAAGGAACTGGGTATTTCTTGCCAGCACAGAAATAACCACAATTTAGTAACATTATCTGAAGCAAATATTCATATATTTGTGTGATTATTTAGTATGTGCATGTGTGTTGTATATATGTATGTGTGTTTGTATTTCTACCTCAATTAGACTGTAAGATCTATGATCCATCCTTCATTTCATTACCATTGTATCTCCAATTCCAGCACAATATCTGAAACATAACATTTACTCAACACATATTTGATAAAGAAATTATAGCAGTGATACAAATGAAATTGTACATATTTAACTTTTTAAAATCCTTAATATGAAAGAAATTGTGAGAAAGCCTTAATGATAGCATATTTCCTCAATAGGTAGTTCAATTCACATCTCTCTGTGACAGCACTTTTTTTCTTGACCTATCTAAATAAAAATTGCCATCTTTAAACTATTAATTTATACTGTAAATTTTTCTTAAAAAGATTTACCAATGATAGTTTAATGGAAATAATGCTGAATCTATAAATTACTTTGGGCAGTATGGTCATTTTCATGATATTAATTCTTTCTATCCATGAGCATGGAATGTTTTTCCTTTTGTGTCCTTTCTAGTTTCCACAAGGAGTGGTTTGTAGTTCTCCTTGAAAAGGTCCTTCACTTCCCTTGTCAGCTATATTCCTAGGTATCTCATTCTTTTTGTAGCAGTTGTGAATGGGAGTTCATTTGTGATTTTACTTTCTGCTTTCCTGTTGTTGGTGTATAGGAATGCTAGTGACTTTTGCACAAATGATTATGTATCCTGAGACTGCTGAAGTTGCTTATCAGCTTAAGAAGTTTTCGGACTGAGGTGATGGGCTTTTCTAGACATGGGATCTTGTTATCTGCAAACAAAGATAATTTAACTTCCTCTCTCCCTATTTGAATACGTTTATTTCTTTCTTTTGCTCAATTGCCCTGGCCAGAACTTCCAACACTATATTGAGTAGGAGTGGTGAGAGATGGCATCTTTGTCTTGTGCCGGTTTTGAAGGAGAATGCTTCCAGCTTTTGTCCATTCTGTATGATATTGGCTGTGGGTATGTCATATATGGCTCTTACTATTTTGAGGTATGTTCCTTCAATACCTACTTTATTGAGAGTTTTCAACATGAAGGGATGTTGAATTTTAAAATTCATATGAAACTCAAAAAGAGCCCAAATAGCCAAGACAATCCTAAGCAAAAAGAACAAAGCTGCAGGCATCATACTACTGAACTTCAAACTACACTACAAGGCTACAGTAACCAAAACAGCATGGTACTGGTACAAAAACAGGCACATAGACCCATGGAACAGAATAGAGAACTCAGAAATGAGACTACAAGCCTACAACCATCTGATCTTCAACAAACCTGACAAAAACAAGCAATGGGGAAAGGATTCCCTCTAATAAATGGTACTGGGAGAACTGGCTACCCATATGTAGAAAATTGAAACTGAACCCCTTCTTTACACCTTATACAAAAATTAACCCAAGGTGGATTAAGGACTTAAATGTAAAACCCTAAACTATAAAAACCGTAGAAGAAAATCTAGCCAATACCAGTCAGGACGTAGGCATGGGGAAGGATTTCATGACAAAAATGCTAAAAAGACTTGCAACAAAAGCAAAATGACAAATGGGATCTAATTAAACTGAAGCGCTTCTGCTCAGCAAAAGAAACTATCATCAGAGTGAACAGCCTACAGAATGAGAGAAAATTTTTCCTTTCTACCCATCTGACAAAAGTCTAATATCCAGAGTCAACAAGGAACTTAAACAAAGTTGCAAGAAAAACCAAACAACCTCATTAAAAAGTGGGCAAAGCACATGAACAGACAGTTCTCAAAGGAAGACATTTATGCAGCCAACAAACATGTGAAAAAACCTCAACATCAGTGATCATTAGAGAAATGCAAATCAGAACTACAATGGGATACTATCTCATGCCAGTCAGAATGGCAATTATTAAACAGTTCAGAAACAACAGATGCTGGTGAGGTTGCAGAGAAAAAGGAATGCTTTTGCACTGTTGGTGGGAGTGTAAATTAGTTCAACCATTGTGGAAGACAGTGGGGCAATTCTTCAGAGATCTAGAGGCAGAAATACCATTTGACCCAGCAATCCCATTACTGGGTATATATCCAAAGGAATATAAATCATTTTATTATAAAGATACGTGAACATGTATGCCCATTGCAACAGTATTCACAGTAGCAGACACATGGTATCAACCCAAATGCCCATCAGTGATAAACTGGATAAAGAAAATGTGGTAAATATACATCATGGAATACTATGCAGCCATAAAAAGGAATGAGATCATGTCCTTTTCAGGGACATGGATGGAGCTGGAAGCCATTATCCTCAGCAAGCTAATAGAGGAACAGAGAACTAAACACCACATGTTCTTACTTATAAGTGGGAGCTGAACAATGAGAACACATGGACACATGGGGAGGGGGAACAGCACATACTGGGGCCTCTCAGGGGTTTAGGTTGGGGGAAGTGAGAGCATCAGGAAGAATAGTTAATGGATGCTGGATTTAATACCTAGGTGATGAGTTGATCTGTGCAGCAAACCACCATGGCACACATTTACCCATATAACAAAGCTGCACATGCTGCAAATGTACCCTGGAAATTTTAAAAGTTGAAAAAAATATTTATCAGTCCAAAATAACTTTATTTACCTATCTTACTACTATAAATAAAGAAACAATATGTTTCTTTATTTGTGCACAGAACATATCTTATTGTATATCATATTGCTCATCTTAATTAGCTGATCTAGAATTTTTTTTTTGTATAACTATTATGTAATTAGTCACATTCCAGTCAATCTTACATTAAAATAATAAGCAATGATTTCTACTTGCATAGCATGTAGGGCATCTGAGACCCATCACACAGCAGGTAAGACATCACAACTGTTGCTAAACTTCTCCTCACTCCTTCCATGATTTATTACCTCATAACAGAACTACAAATGTGATGTCATTAAGACAGCCAATAAGGTTTTCAATGAAATAGCTTTTCTTAGGCTTTTATAAAGTGACAGCCACTTTATAAGTTTATGGGTGAGGCAATGCAATGAAAAGCTTGTTTTGTTGTCTTTTGTATTGTCTTGCAGTACTCCTTGACATGTTGCTTAAGCTAGTGTTTTAATGAGAAAAGTACTCAAATGAAAAACAAACAATAAGGAAACGAAACAAAAAAGACACTGAGAATCATAAATGCTTTGATAAACAGACACTTTGAAATTTAGAGCAACCCTTCTACGTTAACTAGTATACCCTAAGATCCATAAGAACACTTTTTGATTCATTGCTACATCTCCTGGCAGACTAAGAGCCTAGGAGATTGTATAATTCACAGAAAAAATATTTATGTATGAATATTTATTTATTATTTTTATTTTTAATTTTTGTGGGTACTTAGTAGGTATATATATAGTAATGGGGCACATGAGGTATTTTGATAGAGGCATACAATGAGTAATAATCACATAAGAGTAAAGGGAGTATCCACCACCTCAAGCATTTATCCTTTGTATTACAAACAATCCAATTGTACACTTTCAGTTTTTTAAATTTATAATTAAATTATTTTTGACTATAGCCATCCCATTGTGCTAGCAAATACTAGGTATTATTCAATCTTTCTAGCTATTTTTAACCCATTAACCATCCCCACTTTTCCCAGTACCCCAAATAACTATTTGTCCCAACCTCTGGTAGCCATCCTTCTACTCTTTATCTCTATGGTTCAATTATTTTAATTTTTAGCTCCCACAAATAAGTTTAAGCATGTGAAGTTTGTCTTTCTGTGCCTAGCTTATTTCACTTAACCTAATAATCTCCAGTTTGTCGATGTTGTTTTAAATGACAGGATCTCATTCTGTTTTGTGGCTGAATAGTACTCCATTCTGTTTAAATACCACATTTTCTTTAGCCATCTGTTGATGCTATTGTAAATATCACTGCAATAAACATGGGAGTGCAGATATATCTTCAGTATACTGATTTCCTTTCTTTTTAGTGTGTGTGTATATATATACATATACTATACATGCACACATATATATGTGTGTGTATATATATACATATATACCCCTATATATATATAGAGGGATTGCTGGATCTTATGGTAGATGTTTTTAGTTTTTTAAGGAACTTCCAAACTGTTCTCCATAGTGGTTGTACTAACATACATTTCCACCAACAGTGTACAAGGGTTCCCTTTTCTCCATGTCCTCACCAGCATTTGTTACTGTCTTTTGGATCAAAGCCATTTGATTCAAAATATGTCTTTGTTGTGCCCTTTTCTGATTTGAATATTAGGGTAATACTGTCAAACATAGAATGAGTTTGAATGTATTTCCTCCTCCTCTGTTTTTCAGAGTATTTGAGTAGGACTGGTGTTCTTTAAAGGTTTGGTAAAATTCAGCAGGGAAGCCATCAGGTAGTGGGCTTTTATTTGCTAAGAGACTTCCTATTATGGTTTTGATCTCATTACTTGTTATTGGTCTGCTCAGATTTCACATATGTTCCTGGTTCAATTTTAGTAGCTTGCATGCGTCTAGCAATTTATCCATTTTTTCCAGATTTTTCTATTTCTTTCTATATAACTGTTTATAGTAGCCACTAATGATCCTTTAAATTCTGCAGTGTCAGTTGTGATGTCTCCTTTTACATCTCTGATTTTACTTATTTGGGTCTAAAAGTTTGTCAATTTTGTTTACCTTTTTTTAAAAAACAACTTTTTGTTTAGCGATCTTTTGTATTATTTTCTTCATTTTATACTCATTTATCTCTAATCTTTATGACTTACTTTCTTCTACTAATTTTGTGTTTGATTTGCTCTTGCTTTTGATGTTCTTTAATATGCATCACTGGGTTGTTTATTTGAAGTTTTTCTATTTTTTCATGTAAGCGCTTAAAGCTGTAAACTTCCCTCTTAGTACTGCTTTTGCTGTATCCCATAGGTATGTTGTGCTTTTAGTATTATTTGTTTCAAGAAATCTTTAAATTTCCTTCTTAATTTACTCATTTACCACTTGTCATTCTGGAACATATTGTTTAATTTCCATGTGTTTGTGTAGTTTCCAAAGTTCCTCTTGGTATTAATTTCTGGCTTTATTCCACTGTGGTCAGAAAAGGTGCTTTATAATATTTCAATTTTTTGAATGTCTTAAGACTTGTTTTGTGACCGAACATATGGCCTATCCTTGAGTATGAACTATGTGCTGAGGAAAAGAATGTTTATTCTGCAGCTGTTGGATGAAATGCTCTGTAAATATCTATTAGATCCATTTGGTCTATAGCACAGATTAAATCTGATGTTTCTTTATTGATTTTCTGACTGGAAGATCTGTCCAATGCTGAAAGTGGGCTGTAAAGTCTCCAACTGTTAGAGTATTGGGGTCTATATCTCTCTTTAGCTATAAAAATTTTTACTTTATAAATCTGGATACTCCATTGTTGGTACCTATATTACAGTTGTTATATCCTTGTTCTCAATCAACCCCTTTATCATTATATGATGACCTTCTTTGTCTCTTCTTATAGTTTTCATCTTGGAATCTATTTTGCCTAGTCTAAGTATAGCAACTCCTGCTCTTTTTTAGTTTCCATTGGCATGGAATATCTTTTCCCATTCTTTTATTTTCAGTCTGTGTGTGTCTTTATAGGTATTGTGTGTTCTTATAGGCAACAGATCATTGGATCTTTTTTGTTTGTTTGTTCATTCATCCACTTTGTGTCTTTTGATTGGAGAGTTTAATTCATTTACCTTCAATGTATTATTGATAAGTAAGAACTTACTGCTGCCATTTTGTTACTTGTTTCCTGGTTATTTTGTGGTCTTCTCTTCCTTCTTTCCTTTCTTCTTCTTTTCTTTTAGTGAAGATGATTTTCTCTGGTGATATGATTAATTTCTTGCTTTTTACATTTTGTGTATTCATTGTATTTTTTAAAATGTTAAGTTACCACAAAGCTTGCAACTACTATCTTGTAACTCATTATTTTAAGGTGACAACAACTTAACACTGTTTGCATGAACAAACAAACAAAGAAACAGGCAAAAGAAAACTAAGAAAAACTCTACACATTAACCTTGTCCACTGGCTTTTAAACTTTTTATTGTTTGTACTTATATGTTACTGTACTATGTCTCAAAAAGTTATATATATATTTTTTGGTTCATTTACTCTCTGTACTTAAGAGACAGCAGTTTATACACTACAATTACGGTATTATAATGTTCTGTGTTGTTCTTTGTATTTACTATTACTAGTGAGTTTTGTACTGTCAGATGATTTTTTTTATTGCTCATTAACATCCTTTTTTTATTTGATTGAAGTACTCTCTTTAGCATTTCTTGTAGAACAGGTCTGGTGTTGATGAAATTCCTCAGCTTTTGTTTGTCTGATAAAGTCTTCGTTTCTCCTTCATGTTTGAAGGATATTTTTACCAGATATACTATTCTAGGGTAAAATATTTTTTCCTTCAGTACTTTAAATATTACCTGCCACTCTTTCCTGGCCTATAAGGTTTCCAGTGAAAAGTCTGCTGCCAGATGTGTTGGAGCTCTATTGTATGTTATTTGTTACACTTCTTTTGATGCTTTTAAGATCCTTTTTTATCCTTGATCTTTGGGAGTTTGATTATTAAATGTTCTGAGGTAGTCTTCTTTGGGTTAAATCTGCTTGCCGTTCTATAACCTTCTTGTATTTGGAATATTGATATATTTCTCTAGGGTTGGGAAGTTCTCTGTTATTATTCATTTGGATAAACTTTCTACCCCTGTCTCTTTCTCCACCTCCTCTTTAAGGCCAATAATCCTGTTTGAGGCTATTTTTAGATCCTGTAGGTGTGCTTCATTGGTTTTTATTCTTTTTTCTTTTGTCTCATCTGATTGTATATTCTCAAATAGCCTTTCTTCAAACTCAGTGATTCTTTCTTCTGCTTGATCCATTCTGCTGTTAAAGTACTCTGAGACATTCTTTAGTATGCCAATTGTATGTTACAGCTCCAGAATTTCTGCTTACCTCTTTTTAATTACTTTAATCTCTTTGTTAAATGTATCTGATAAAATTCTGAATTCCTTCTCTGTGTTATCTTGAAATTAATTGAGTTTCCTCAACACAGATATTTTGAATTATCTGTCTGAAAGTTCACATATCTTTGCTTCTCCAGCATTGGTCCCTGGTGCCTTATTTAGTTCATTTGGGGATGTCATGTCATTTTCCTGGATGGTGTTGATGCTTACAGATGTTTGTCCAGGCATTGAAGAGTTATGTGTTTATTGTAGTCTTCACCTTCTGGGTTTGTTTGTAGCTGCCCTTCTTGGAAAGATGTTACAGATATTTGAAAAGACCCGAGTGTTGTGATCTAAGCAATATCTAGTTTAGGGGCATCCCATGCCTAATAAAACTGTGGTTCTTGCTGATTTATAGAGGTATCAGCTTTATGGTCTTGGCTAAGATCTGGGAGAATTCTCTTGATTACCAGTCAGAGACTCTTGTTCTCTTTCCTTATTTTCTCTGAAGCATGCAGAGTCCTTCTTTCTCTGCTGTAAGCTATGCAAAGCTCAGAGTGACCCAAGCTCTCTTGTGGCCATCACCACTAAGACTGCGTTGGGTCAGACCTGAAGCCAGCACAGCAGTGGGTTTCACCTAAGGCCTGATGTAACCACTCCCTGGCTACTGCCTTTATTTGCTCAATGCCTGAGATTCTACAATCAGTAAGTGGAAAAGCTAGCCAGGCCTGTGTACTTCTCTTCAGGACAGCAAGGACCCCCAGGTTCCACATGGACCCAGAAGTACCATCCAGGAATCAGGGGTTAGAGTCAAAAACCTTAGACATCTATTTTGCATTCTATTGTATTGTGAACTGAGTGAGGGTTCAAACCACAAGACACGGCTGTTTCCACTCTTCCCTCCTGATTCCCCTCTGGCTAGTGCTGCTTTAAATGTTCCCTCCATGGGTGAGTATCAGCTGAATTTGGTCTGGTTTTCCATTCTACCCTAATAGTACAGCACTGAGTTCACTGCCTCACAATTGCTGTGTTCTCCCTCCTTCAGTGCCCAGAGACGTTCTCGGCACCACACCACTACTGCCATGGCTGGGGAAGACTGGTGTCGGTGATTCAGGACTATTATTTCTATATCTACAGTGCTGCTTTCAGTCATATGAAGTTAAAACCACGTACTATGAGTGATCACTTGAGTTTTGTTTCTCTTGAAGGTGTGTTTTTTTTTGTGTGTGTAGATAGTTGTTAATTTGGTGGCCTTGCAGAGGGAATGATTGGTGGAACTTAATATTCTGCCATCTTGCTCCTATCCTAGCGTTGGTTTAAATATTTTTTCCATGGGTTGGGATCAGCTGAGTTCAGCCTGATTTTGCTTTCTCCTATGACAGTGCAGCACTGAGTTCAATACTATCTCTCACAATCCCTGTGCACTCCCTCTGCCAAACACAGATTCCTTCTTCACACAGTCACTACCAGGGGTTGGGGAGGAGTGGTGTTGGTGATTCAAGACTGTCTTTCCTACCTTCTTGCAGTTTTACTTTCAGTGATATGAAGTTAAAACCAGGTACTGTGCCTACTCACCTGATGACTGGTTCTCATGAAGTGCTTTTCTGTGTTTAGATAATTGTGAAATTGGTGTCCTTAGAGGGTGGATGATTGGTGTAGCCTTCTATTCTGCCTTCTTACTCTGCCCCTCTCTCAGTAAATACTTTTGACAGAATTTTTCTCATGAATCCCCCAAAACTTGCCAACAATAATTAGCAAAAGGAAGGAACACAGCTTTCTTCCATAACTTTGAAAAGTGGCAACCAGAGAAAGAGAGAGACAACTAATATAACTTAATTTTTAACATTGTTTCCCACCAGAAAGTTTTTTTTTTTTTATTTATTAGATAAAATCCTAAAAAAAAAAAAAAAAGCAACTTTAATCCCAATTTAGAGAAACATTACTGAGAAGTGTGACAACTTTAGTATTGGAGTAGCAGTATTTTTACAAAGTACTAGAAAAACCTTCCATACTCCCTTACCAGAGAAAGGTAAAGGTCAATGCTCATTGTTTTGTTCTTTGCTTAGTGGCAGAAAAGTAGGAAAGGAAAGACAAAACTTTGATAATTAACCAAAGCTAATTACCTTTTTGAATAAGTAGGCAATTAGTAAAATGTAAAACAAAAGAAAAAATAAATAGTACTGTCTTAGTTTATTTTGTGTTGCCATAACAGAATACCAAAGACTGGGTAATGTATAAAGAAAAATTTATTGCTCACAGTTCTCGAGGCTGTGAAGTCCTAAAGGGTTTTGGGCATCTGGTGAGGGACTTTTTTCTGTATCCCAACGTGGTAGAAGGCATCACATGTTGAAAGAGCTCATCAAATGGGGAGCAAGAAAGAGCCAAACTTTCATTTATAACAAAGCTACTGCTGTGATAAGAACATTAATCCATTCAAGAGGGTGGAGCCCTCATGACCTAATCATCTCTCAAAGGTCCCACCTTTCAACACTGTTGCATTGGAGATTGAGTTTCCAACACATGAACTTTGAGGGATACATTCAAATCATAGCAAATACCCAGTCCTCTCAGGAAGAGGAAGCTGGTGTAGAGGCACATGCACATGTACATATGTAACCTCTACTTGCCAACTCTGGACTAATATTGTGATAGAACGTAATTATTTTACTGGATTTATTCTCACTGCCTGAAAGGGGATGCGAAAGCATTGTTGGGAGAATAGGTATGTAAGAGAAAGTAAGCACCTGGGCTTATTGGCTCTGTTAAAGCAAAATTTTAGTCCTGGAATAAAAGCTCAGAGGATAAGTCAATCTGAATTCAGATTGCGGCGGGGGGCGGGGGGGGGGAGTGGCAAAGAGTTTTTACTCACACAATTTTTAACCATATAGATTAAGGTCTATATAGTGATTGTACATTTCAAATGAGATGACATAACTGTAAAAATAATACAGAACAAAAATATATACCATTAAAAAAAGTCTGAAGAATATATTCCAGAAGAAAACCTTATCCAAGAAACAGAAGAAAATTCAAGAACAAGAAATATAAATAACCCAATAGAAAATGTTCAAAGGATATAAAAACATAATTCATAAAAATATGTGTCCAATAACATATAAAAATATTCAATCTTATATACACACCTACTGAGTTTCTTTGTCAGATTGACAAGGTTTTACAAATTAGATAATATTCATGGTTTGTGAGCATACAAGAAATATACAGGATTGGTGGGAGCATAAATAGTATAAGTTATTTAGACAGCAGCTGAGAAATAACTCTCACTTTTTAAAATGTAGGGTACATTCTGCTAGCAGAAATTTATATTACAGATATACTCTGTTTAAATCTTGCTTTCTATGTTTGTATGACCTGATTTATCTCCTACCAAGGAAAAATGTTTGCCATTACATATATCAGGGACGGGGAGGAGTAAGTTACTTCTAATACCAAGGAAATACAAAAATTACAGAAGTGGATCTAGATTTTAGTCCACACTTTTTCATTAACTTACTTTTATATTGGACATTTATCTTTCCTGTCTAGGAATGTTTTTTTAATATGTAAAATTATGTTTAGAATTTTTAGATTGTTGAATGATCCTTCTACCTCTCAAACATTGTTCATGGTTACTTACAAAAAGATGTTCTTTATGTTTTAGCTGCTTATTATCAGGAGCATTTTTATGGTTATTTTTCTAATACCAGTTGAATATTGATGATACATCTCATCTGATAGAAACATATTTTCTCCTAGCCCTGCCTTTAACCCTCAGCATACAGATTACAGGGCAACTGTAGGGAAACAAAGGAATGGGCTTGAACTCAAGGTTCTTCCAAACACCCTTGGTGGATGACAGTACCATTAACAGAGATGAGAAGAACAGAAAAATATAACTTTGGAGTGAAGATTGAAAAACTGCAGTTTGATATGTTGTAAGTTGAAGTATCTATGGGACATTCAGCTAAAGATACTCCATAGTCAGCAGTATGTATTCAACTGGAGAGATATGGAAGAGCTGTGATAAGGGCAGGAGCTACAGACCTGAGAGTCATCAAAATAAAGATGATGTTTGAAGTTGAAGATGTGAATATAATCACTCAAGGAAGAGGATGATATGAGAGCAAGAGACTGTTGGGAAGCAGAAGAAAAACCCGTATATAGGGTCAGGATCAGGAAGAAGCAGAAGAGCCTGCAAAGGAAGAGAGAAGGGCAGGAGAAAAGCCAAAAAGTATGAAGCCAGTGAGAGGACAGTGTTTTCAAAAGAAAGGAGTTGTCAAGAATGTCAAAACATCTGAGATATAAAGTAAGGTCAAGTCAAAATGTATTCAATTGGATTTGACAGTCTTGTGATTTGTGATCATGGTGGGAATAATTAAATTATATTTTAATGGCAGAAGTCAGTTTTCAGTGGACTGTAAACAGGATGAGAGGTAAAGAAGTAAAAACTCTCTTCAAAGATTTGACTAGAAATAAGAGAGAAGAAAGTGGTAACAGAGCAAATCTTCAAAAAAGGATTTTCGTTCTTTTTTATTGTATGCTTATTTTTGTGTATATTTGATCGGAGATGATCCTGCATGTTTATATGCTAAGAAGAAAGGGCTTATAATGAAAAAGTTGAGCATATAGGTGAGAAAAAGGGATAAGTAATAGAACACAGAGCAATTGTTAAATAAGTATTCATTGAACAGCTTATTATGAGTTAGTAAAGTCCTGAAGAATGAGTTTGATGACATTTAAAAAACACACAGAACACATTGTTTAAAATATTCTCTAATTTCCTTTTTTCCTCTTTCTCTTTCTTTTTTCATTTCAGAAAATGGTATTTCCTCCTTATTCAAAAGGAGTAGACATAATTGGTAAATTAAGTGATAAAATATATAGAAGACAATAATTTCTAGAAGTTGAAGTCATAAAGGATATTTCACTTGATTTTATCAATACTTACATATTTTTTAGAAGCCTCAAGAAAAAGTAAACGAATCTCAGAACTTTACTTAAAACATACTGACTATAATGTAATTACAGTGTCTTAATGAAAGAACGGACTTGGCACAATGAGAAGTAGGAAGAAATATAGATGAAAGTATTTTGCAGAAAAATAACAAATACTCCTATTCTGATCATTAAGTTTACTAACAATCTGAAAGACTAAACCCAAAAAGGATTTTCTGGTATTGCTACATTAAATCAGAAAAGAAGTTACCTCGAGTTTTTTTTTTTTTTTTTTTTTTTAATAAAAAACAACAAAATCGGGTTAAACTAAAAAGATTTCAAATGAATATCAAAGGGAACAAATAGTGAAAAGTCAGTGGACAGTAGAAACTTGGAATGTCTTAGTACCAAAACTCTAAACATAAATATTAGGCTATTAAAACACACTAAGAATTAGATGTGTTGCCTGAAACGGTACTTAGTTCTTCCAGCCTCGTATGCCTCAGTGGCCACTTGGTGCTGTAGAAGAGGCTCAGGTGCCAGGAGCACGATAGGGGTAGGTGGGCTCTGAGGTGTCCTTCAGCTCCATTATGCTATGGTTATGTGATTCTTTGAGATACTTTACTAAAACATAAAGGCACGGTATATTTTTGCCAGGGAGGAAGATAATGTTCTGACCAAGAAATAATATTAAGGGGAAAAAAAGAAGTGCCATCATTTCACATATTTCAAGCTTTACTAAGGACAAATGGATATATATATATATCTCCAAGTGAATAAACTTTATGAGTATATTTAATTAATATGAGCACATTTTAGAGTGGAGAAAGCAAAGACTTCATTCATCCAGCAAATATTTATTCAGTACCTGAAGTGCTAGGACCTATATGAGGGTAGTAAATAAAATAGAATATTCTTGTCCTCATAGAGATATCAGTATACTATGGAGAGGAAGTGGAGGAATAGATGATAAACAAACAAACAAGCAACTAGTTCGTTGCAAATAAAGAAGTCATTTTTCTCTGACAGTAACTAACAAAGGTCTGGGCAAGAAGCAGAGGGTGACCATTTTAAGAGGTGGTGTTTCTGTTGAGACTCAAATGATAAGAAGGATCAAGTGATGCAGAAATCCAGGGCAAGGAATAGTATGTTTGAAGCCTCCATAGAAGAAAAGCATTTTATAGTAGATCAGAAAGCAGTAACAAAAAAGAAAACAAAAATTTGGCAATGTCTAGGAACAAAAGGGACATTAATGTGGGTAGAATGCTGTGAGCTAAAAAGATAGTAGATTGAAATGAAGTTAAAGAGAAATGGAGAGACAGACCTTATAGAATTTTGCCCTAAATGAAATGGGAAGCCAGGGAATTATGACACAATCCCATAATAAACCTGCTTCTGTTGCAGAATGGATTGGAATTATCAGGGCAGTTGGTGAGGAATCCAGTTAGAAGATGAATACAGTGGTCCAGTGGTCCAGGATGGAAATTACAGTGACCTCACCCAAGAAGGCAGCAGTGGAGGTAGAGAGAAGTTGATAGATTTGTCAGTTAAGTCCTGAATCACCTTGGTTGTTACCCAGTCTCTCTCTCTCTTTCTTAATTTTGTCTTCTGTAAACTGGGGTTAATTATATTAATACAAAGAGATGTTCAGAACATGATTTGAGACAAGACATGAGTACCTGACATAAGGTAGGATGCAGTAAATCTCAGTTCTTTACAAATAACTTATTTAAAAATAAGTCCATTCCAAGTTCAAAATAGTAATAGTAACTAAACATCTAGTCAGATATAAACTGTTTGGTTTTCAAACGTGTGTATGATTTCCTAGATAAAGGAAAACATTTAAATGTTTTCATGATATATTTGGGGTTATGAAAAATCCATACAAATAAATACAAATACAGATACAATAAATACAAATACATATAAAATGTATACAGGTAAACGCAATGACCGATTAATTAAAACAAAAAATATAAAGCCAAGAGGTGGAAATTTTTATTTAAATTAGGTTCAGCCACATTCTATTAAACCTTTTCTAAATGTATTAATTTAAAAGTGAAGAATTGAAAACAAATTTTCAGGGTAAAAATCCCTCTCCTTTGAAATGGGGTTGTTGGCTTGAGTACAATGACTGCCCACTTTCCCTCTGTCTCTGCTTCTCCTTCATAAACAGGCCCACACACACACATACACACACTCATACACACACATAACTTTTAGAAACTCTGTTTAACATTTGGAAAGAAATGGCTGACATAAAGAAGGGGGATAAGTAAATAAGTTGCATGAACTGTGTATAAATGAACATACTTAAGATTCTTTAAACAGAAATTTCAGTACCATAGAGATCCTTGAAATGAAGACAGATAAATCTGACTAATTATAGCCAAATATCTCTTGCTAAAAATTTAGAGAAACTTTCTGTGAAATGATTTGTAAATAAAAATCTTAATCCAAAATTATATTATAAATATGTCTTCCTCAGTTAAAGAAATATTATGCCCTTTAAAATAGAGCAAAAGAAAAACTGGCCGAGTGTTCTGTGTGAGTAGAATACACTGAATATTCATCTGTGAACAATGAGAGGAATGGCACCCAAGAAAGGGAACTGTGGAAAAATGAAAAGACCCTCTTGTTTTTTGTCTTTCCTTTATACATGTATAAAACTGAACAAAGAAAAGAGGCACAAACCCTAGTGTGTTTTCTATGGAAGAAAAACTTGTTTCTGAGAGTTGTCCAGATTTTCTAAGTCCCCAAATAGCTATCCTCTAAGGAAAAAAAAATATTTTGTTTTAAAGGCAAAGACTCTTGGTTACAGAATACTTCCATATAATGTAATCTTCAGTCTTGCATATAGAGATTATAGGCAAGGCATCTTTTTGGTCATTTTAAACAATAGCAGTGCAGATTTTATAGGCACGTTTCTGTGCTCTTTGAGGACAAAATGTGCATATTTTCAAGGCAGGAGACCTTGAAAGTTGGCGGATAGTTTTGGGCAGTAGCACAGAGTTAATTTCTTTGCAGACCAACTAGAGATTGAAACCATGAGCAGATCTATTGAAATCCCAAGTTCTCATGACAATATAGGCCCAAATTCTGCAGAGATCTCAAGTGCTAGAATAAGTTGTTTGAAAAGTTTCGGAGCTCCCTGCCTTCATCCTGACAGTAGCATTAATTTTAAAATGACTATATTCCTAGATAAAAACACACATTTTAAAAATTTTATAAATAACCTTAATCCTTTTGTTCTGACAATATAATAATGAAGACATAATATTGATAAATACGAATTAATGTTTTTTGGCGCTTTTTAAAATCCATATTGATTTCCAAAACATTTATTTCTACTGTTAAAAAGAGAAATTCAAACCACCTGATTGTTCACAGTAAGTAAAATTCAGGTACATATTTATCTCTGATTTCACTAGACAGGTAATATTGAAAAAAATGAAACATACCTGTCACCTGACTCTTGAAAACATAATATTTGTGAAACTTGGTGTTTTTGTTATTGTTTTGTTTTGTTTTTTAGTAGGGGCGTGCTCACTGTGTTTCCTAGGCTCACCTTAAACTTCTGAGCTCAAGCAATTTTCCCACCTCAGCCTCCCAAGTTGCTGGGATTACAGGCTCCTATCACCACACTCAGCTTCTTAAACTTAGTTGTTTTATGTTTCCTGTTTTTAATGTTAGAAATAAATGGATTTAACTAAAACAGTAGCCTTTATTCATTGTAGCAGTTTTAGGTTTAAAAAAAAGAAAAAAGAACAAAAAACCTGGGGAGAAAGTAGAGTTCCTATATGCCCATTCACCCTTCTCCTCTCTGCTTTTCCCTATTATTAACTATGGTGGTACATTTGCTACAACTAATGAACCAATATTGATACATTATTATAACTATAGTACGTTAGGGTTCACTGGGTGTACATTTAATGGATTTTGACAAATGCATGATGTTATGTGCCCACCATCGTAGTATCATACATATTACTTTCACTGCCATCAAAATCCTCTGTACTCTACCTCTTTATCCCTCCCCATTTCCAAATCCTGGCATCTTGTTTACTGTATCTATAGTTTTACCTTTTCCAGAATGTTGTACAGTTGGAATCATACACAATATAGCTGTTTGGACTGGTTTATTTCATTTAACAGTATGCACTTACGGTTTCCCTGTATAGTTTCATGATTAATAGCTCACTTCTCTTTAGTGCTGGATAATCTTCCACTGTATGGATGTACAAGTTTGTTTATGCATTCACCTACTTAAAGACATCTTCGTTGCCTCCAATTTTTTTGCAATTGTAAATTGGGCTGCTATAAACATTTATGTGAAGGATTTTGTGGAACGTAATTTTCAACAAAATACCAATGAGTACGATTACTAGATCATATGGTAAGTGTATGTTTAATTTTGTAAGAAACTGCCAAATAGCATTTTGCATTCCCGCCAGCAATGAGTGAGAGTTTGTATTCTCTACATCCTTGACAGCATTTGTTGTTGCCATTCTAATAGGTGTTTAGTGGTATCTCATTGTTTTAATTTGCAGTTCTCTAATGGCATGTTATGTTGATCGGTTTCTATGCAGGTTTTTCATCTGCATTTCTTTGGTGAAATGTCTGTTCAGATCTTTTGCTCACATTTTATTCAAGTTGTTTTTCTTCTTGAGTTTTAAGACTTTTTGGTGTATTTTGGATAATTGTCAATAATAAGAAATGTGTTTAGCAAATATTCTCTTCTATTCTGTGATTTGTCTTTCACAAATATGGAAGTTTTAATTTTAACAAAGTCTGACATCAATTATTTCTTTCATAAATCTGGTTTGTGGTGTTATATCTAAGAACTTATTGCCAAACCCAAGATCAACTAGATGTTCTCCTATTTTCTTCTGAAAGTTTTACAGTTTTGCATTGTACATTTAGGTCTATGATTTATTTTGAGTTAATTTTTGTGAATTTAATGTCAATGTCTAGATTTTTTTTCATGTGGATGTTCAGTTATTGGACTGTTTGTTGAAAAGACTTTTGCTCCATTGTATTGCCTTTACTTCTTTGTCAAAGAACAGTTGACTGTACTTATGTGGGTCTATTTCTGGCCTCTCTCTTCTGTTCCATTGATCTAGTTATGTGTTTGCAAATACCACACTACCTTGACTCATGTAGCTATATAGTAAGTCTTGGGGTTGGGTAGTGTCAGCATTCTGACTCTTTCTTCAATACTGCGTTTTCTATTCTAGATTTTTGCTTCTCCATATAAACTTAAGAATCTGTTTGTGAATATCCACAAAATAGCTTCGTGGGATTTTGATTGGGATTATGTTGAATTTAAAAATTAAATTGGGAAGAAATAATATTTTGATAGTATTGAGTCTTACTATCCGTGAACATGGAATATCTCTCAATTTATTTAGTTCTTTTTTGATATCTTTGATCAGAGTTTTGTAGTTTGCTTCATATAGATCTTATACATATTTTGTTAGATTTTATATGAAGAATTTATTTAATTTTTTGGTCTTAGTGTAGGTGTTATGCTTTCAATTTTAAATTTCAATATTTAATTGGTAATATATTGAAACACAAATTTTGTATACCTTTACTGCCTGACTCCCAATTTCTGTTTAAAAAAATCCCTAAACTTGTGTATGTATACTAAATTGCTCTTTGCTTCCATATGGTTCCCAATTCTTCTTTTTAATATGTGATTTTGAAAAAGCTCCCCATTATCAATTTATAATACTGCTATTGGTTAACAGCTCATATTTTTATTTGAAGTTTATTCTGGAATGTGTATTAAATTTGGTGTGATGTGTTTTCAACCATCTTATAAGTCCAATTCATGTATTCCATTGGATATAAAAGAGTAGTCTGACTTTTTTGTCTTGTAAGAGTAGAGTGCTAGAATTTATCTTTTGATGCTTATTTTTTCCTGTTTTTAAAGTGCTTATTTTAACAAACCTGGAAAACACTGAAGAATATAATAAAATTGTTCAGAAGCCTAGAATACAGGTAATAGTTTGTAATATAGGCTCCTTTTTTTTTAACTTTTGAGAGATTTCCTTTTTTGATTTGTGGGAAATTCATCAGGTTTAGAATATGCCACAGCAGATATAATTGTTTTTTCCTTCTAATGATCAAGAATTTAGTACATATCAGATGAAAGATTTTGCTGGTTCACGTAAATGTAGACATAAGTATGTCCTTGCTAGTATTAATGGTATTCTGTTATTGCAAGAAGTTGATAGTGTTTTCCTGTGCCAGAGCTTTTGGGACTGAAGTCATAGGACTTGTTATATATTCTCAGAATTCTCTGCTGACCTAGTAGTGGGGACCGTATTTTTTTAAAAAAATATATAATAAGGTTTTTTGTTTGTTTGCTTTTGGAGAACAATTTATCCAGGGATATAGCATTTGGAACCTGGAAAATTACGTTTGGCAGCATGACGCTGAGTAACACTGAGTTAAATGATTATGAGTCGCACATAAGTTAAAGTAGCTAAAGTGTTAAGTTCTCTTTGGTCTTGTCCACAACATCAATACTGAGAGGTCCTGATAGGCCAATGTTTCTTTTGAATATACCCAACCTATGGAGAGAAAAATCTGTTAAGTGTTTCTAGGGTTTGGGAAATGTGAAAGGATATTGGTAAGTCATGGTGAACTGGTCTCAAAGTATTACTGGAAAAGAAAACAGGCCACAAAACTAACAGGAAAATGTTACTTTAAATCCTTTATTTTAAAATCATAATATTTCCCTTAAAGTTTATGTTTTAGGACTTCTAGCGGTGGGGTGGGAGAATACAAAATATTTAATTTGATAAAAGAAATATTCTGCTAATTTACAAATAATTTGAAAATGAATTAGTTAATATTTAAAATATTAAATAATGTACCATAATCAACATTTAAAATCATCTGCATTCAGATTTGTTATCCTAAAGTTATCAGTAATATAATATGCCTTAGAAGAAAAACCAGAAGAATTTGCCTCATATAAGCACTTTAGAGCAACTATTTGATAACTGTGCCTTCAAAGTTCAATATTAGATGGTATTGCCAGATGGATCTCATATGGTAAATAGCACTCTATAAGATGGCACTTTATTTTGCTATTTTTTTAAAAAATGAAAGTCCAACACAAAATAGTCTAGGTCATTAAATGAATTCAGAGTTATGCCTTAAACAAATATAAGATTGCAACATAAATTAACAAAGGCCAATGAATTCATAGTTGATGCTGACTTTTTCCATTTTATTTAAATTATGCAATAGCTTCAGTTATCACTGAGAATTGTTTTATTATTTTTATTGTTGTTGCTAACATATCTTTTGACCAAAATATCTCCGAATATTTGGCTGCATATTGTAGAGGCAGTTAAAAAGCAATGATAGCTGAAATGCTTGGAGAGGTGGTAGTATAAACAAAACTTAAATGTAGCTTAGAACTCTTATTTCTTTATGGGAAAGAGAACACTTCATTCAACTATATTTTTCCTGACATAACAAATATATAGCACTGTTTTCAAGCTAGTTACCACAGTTCTTGGGCCAAGAAAGTAGAGCTGTTTCATTCTAGAAAAAATACTGGGATCGAATATAAATATTTGAGGAAATTCCTTCTAAGAATAAAGAACTTTTTGATGGAAAAACAGTAAGTGAAAAAAAATGTAGAAAAAAATTTCTTTCTTTAAGAAAGAAAAGCTGATAAGTTTGCATTAAGTTTTATATAGCACAAATTTTGTGTAATGATTACATGATATTTGAAGTTTTTACATGTACCCTCAATTTGTGCAATTTCCTTCCTTCCTCTCTTCCATCCTTCTGTCCATCCATTCTTTCTGTTTTCCCCTGAAAATTTCCCTCCCCCTTTCATTTCCCTCCCCCTTTCCTTTCCCTTCATTTTCCTCCTCCTTTCCTTTCCTTTCATTTTCCTTCTCCTTTCCTTTCCTTCCTCCTTTCATTTCCTTCTCCCTTTCCCTCTCCCTTTCCCTTTCCCTCTCCCTTTTCCCTTTCCCTTTCACTTCCCTTTCCTTTCCCTCCTCCTTTGATTTCCCTCTTCCTTTCCTTTCCCTCCTCCTTTCATTTCCCTGCTCCTCTCCTCTCTTTTCCCCTCCCCTCCCGTCCTTTCTCATCCATCCTTTTCTCTCCCCTCTCCTCATTCTTTTCTCTTGACTTTGATGATACCATATTCTGATTGATCTTACCCATTTTTATGGCTTCAGTTGCTATATATGGATTGATAACAGCCCCATCTTTATCTTCAACAAGATTCTCTTCCTGAACCTCAGACTCCAATACCAATTACCTTCTAGACATCTTCATTTGAATAACCTGTAAGTAATTTAACATATAAAGAAACAAACTTAGCACATCCAAGCCACTTCCCTCATGTTTCACATCTCTGTGAATGATATCACCACCATCCCAGATACCCAAGTCAGATAAGCTCAACTTGATCCCTTCCTGACTATGATATTCAGTTAACTACCAGATTCTTTTGAGTCTACATCTTTGAAATTATCCAGTCTTCTGCATATCTAGAGTCACTATTCTATTCTGCATCATCATGCTTTACCTTAGTTATTGAAATAATATTCTAATGCCTCTTCTTTCTTCAGTTATGCACCCCTGTTTTTATTTAAGATAAAGGGAAACATGAAACAGTCTGCCATGTGACTTTATCACTTAATACTCTTTGGTAGTTTCCCATTACTCTTATGATTAAGTCTGGTTATTTTCAGAGGTTTCAGAAGGTCAGGCATATAAAGAGGTCACAAATTCTTTTATGATGGCACAACAGCTCTGTTGATTTTGTTGGTGGTTATATGAATATATGTGATACAAAGACGTACAAAAAATGAGTGCATGCACAAACTGATGAAATACAAATAAAATTTGTTGTTTATTTTATTGTGCTAGGTCAACTTCCTCATTTTCATAATGTATATGGTTATGTAAGATGGTGCCAATGTGGAAAGCTGGGTAATGGGTAAATTTGACCTATCTATACTAATTTGCAACTTCATGTGTGTATATAATCAATTCAAAATAAAAAGATGTTAATTTGCTTGACTGTAGTAATCATTTCACTATTTATAGTTATATCAAAACATGCTGAACACCTTAAATATATCCTAGAAAAATAAATGGTTTTAAAAATAAAATCTATCAGTTTCTAGCTGGCTAATGTTGAACAAATTATTTGCCCTTTCTACCTTTGCTCCTTCTTCTCCCCAGAATATTATATCATCATCTAGTCAAAAAAAAGTAGACACCTTCATCTAAATACATGCTTAACATCCGAAGATAAAATCCGTAAATATCCTGGGTCAGCTGAGAGGGACTAGCTAGTGATATCCTCTTTTCGTGAAGTTTTGTAAAAAGAAATTAACGTACCACTTAAAAAGACTAATCTGTTTACCTATGTTCTGAACACTCATTCTACTTTTTTAGAAATTTTGCACTACTGATTAATTTTATTTTTCTATGTCTTCATGCTTTGTCTCTTTGTAAACTCCATGTTATCATCATTAAAACTTGTTCAAGCCCCTCACTATTTTTTAAAAAATGAAAAGAAAAAGAAAACTCTTTCCTAACATTTCAGTCTGCCTTGAAAAATTACTTCAATTCTTTGGAAACCATTGTTTTTATTGTTTGCTTTTTGACTTTTCATGTATTATTTGGATTATACTAATCATGTTACTGAATCTAATGGACACTTAAAAATTTGTTTTACACATACCATAAAATTTCACCCATTTCAAGAATAGAGTTTAGCATATTCACAACGTGTACAAACATTACCACTATCTAATTCCGGTACATTTTAATCACCCCAAAGATTCTACACTGTGGATCTAGCAGTCATTCCTGGAGATCCATGTTCTTGTCTTCCAGTGATTTGTAACTACTTGATTATCTCTCTACATAATACTCTACCAAAAACATGGTGATACTGGAGATTTCTCTCTTTGTCTTCTGTTTTCCAAGTTAACCCTCCCTAGTTGCCTTTCCAAGTTAACCCTCCCTGGTTGCCTCAACTGCCCCTACTGTTTAAGATTTCTCACCATTCTTGGGGAATTGCCACACTGTCTTCCACAACGGTTGAACTAATTTACACTCCCACCAACAGGGTAAAAGCATTCCTATTTCTCCACATCCTCTCCAGCATCTGTTGTTTCCTGACATTTTAATGATCTCCATTCTAACTGGTGTGAGATGGCATCTTACTGTGGTTTTGATTTGCATTTCTCTAATGATCAGTGATGATGAGCTTTTTTTTTTTTTTGCATGTTTGTTGGCTGCATAAATGTCTTCTTTTGAGAAGTGTCTGTTCATATTTTTCACCCACTTTTTGATAGGGTTGTTTGTTTTTAACTTGTATCTAAAACTAGAAATACCACTTGATCTAGGAATCCCATTACTGGGTATATACCCAAAGGATTATAAATCATTCTGCTATAAAGACACATGTCCATGTATGTTTATTGTGGCACTGTTCGCAGTAGCAAAGACTTGGAACAAACCCAAATAAATGCCCATCAATGATAGACTGGATAAAGAAAATGTGGCACATATACACCATGGAATACTATGCAGCCATAAAAAGGGATGAGTTCATGTCCTTTGCAGGGACATGGATGAAACTGAAAACCATCATTCTCAGCAAACTAACACAAGAACAGAAAACCAGACACCACATGTTCTCACTCATAAGTGGGATTTGAACAATGAGAACACATGGACACAGGGAGGGGGATCTCATACACTGGGGCCTGTTGGGGGCTGGGAGACCAGGGGAGGGATAGCATTAGGAGAAATACCTCATGTAGATGACAGGTTGATGGGTGCAGCAAACCACCACGGCACGTGTATACGTATGTAACAAACCTGCACGTTCTGCACATGTGCCCCAGAACTTAAAGCATAATAATTTAAAAAAAGAAAAGAAAACAAAGATTTCTCACCACTCTACATGTTTTTCTCTTTAGGCTTTTTGATGAGGCAGTGTCCTCATAATATAAGACACATGCCATGATCTGGCCAGTTCAGAGTAAGGTGGGATAATTGCTATTTTCTTTAATTTATTATTATAACTCATGTTATTATCATGGAATTTCTTTGATCCTTGATTGATACATGGAACTTTTGACATTTGCTGACATTCCCTCTATAGTTTCCTGCTTCTAATGAATAATATTAATTTTATTTTTAAAAATTGGAGTTGGGAGAAGGTAAAGGGGAGATGGATGTGAGGAACTGGGATACATGACTAACACCAACTTAATGTGCATTTGGCATAATCATCAGTTAATTCAATTTAGTTTCATTTTTGACTTGGTTAGTATCCTACAAAATAAATAATTAATACTAAATTTGACAATAAGTATATTTCTTGCAATTGACCAGAGATTTGTGGGGTTTTTGATAGCACTAAATGAATACATGTTATGTTCTATAATACTGTGGTATTATTTTCAATAACTGAAATGAGAAAATAAGTGTATTTTGAAGAAGTGAATAGAAAGCACTTGTATCTGATTTCTGCTGAGCTTTTTTCAAAGTTACTAAATAAAAGCAGCATTTGTGACTTAGGGTGAAGCTTAGGAAATAGGGGTCTTTATATGATTTTTTTTCTTTAAATGTTAAGACTACTCCCAATGGATAGTTTAATGATTCTAAATGGAAACTAGAAAAGCAGGTTTAACAGTAACCAGATGTCCTGAGATTTAGAATGGCATGCTGAAAGTAGCAGCCTATATGAAGCTTTTGGAAACTCACAATGCTTGTCATTTCTTATTTTCTTTTATGAACTATTCAAAAATATAATAAGGAACAAAATTAATGTAATAAATACCAAATATCCAGCACCCATATTTTTAAAAAATTAGCATTTGCCATATTTGCTTGAATTTTGTTTTTATAGAAATTAATCACTGCAGAAATAGTTGAAGTTCCCTCGTGTTTACAGTTCTACCTTTTGTCCCTAGAGGTAACCACTCTTCTGAAGTTAACGCATATGCTTTCAGTTCATATTTTTACTATTTTTATATTTTCAGTTCATGCATGCACATGTGCATACACTTATCAATGAACATTCGGTGCAGTTTTGTGTACTTAAAAATTTACATAAATCATTTCTCACCATAATGCCATAGTTTGCTATCTCTATTCCAAGGCACTCCTGTAGGGCCACAGTGAACTCACAGGTGGGCCATGAGCTATTTAAAATTTTTAAGAGAAACATAGCAATATTCAACATCTGTCAGACACCAGGTCAGACACTAGGTCAGACACCATGTCAGACACTAGCTTGAATAGTTCAGTTTTAGCATGGGATTTCAGTAAATTCATCCTGATGGTGTCATGTCTTTGTGAAGCTTGGTTTTTGGTGGTTGCTGTCATAGAAAGCAGGTACTGCATGAAAATCAGTATAGAACAGGAAATAAGTGTGGCAGTGTCCAATCAGATTTCAAGGTTTGAAAAGTTGTGCAGTGCCTGACAGGCACACGTATCCCAATAATAATAAACTTAAAGATGGCTATATAAGAATGAAGTAAAAATAATTTTTAAAAATTTATGTTTATTATTTCTATAGGGCTGTATTGCTGGGACAAAAATACTTATTGAGTTGTTTCGACCTAATGACTAAATTAATGGATCTGTTACATACTTTTAAGCTGTTTGTTGTGAAAATATCACTAAGACACTAAGTACTCTGAAGAAAAGTAAGAAGACAATGAAGTTTGGATATTTATTTTTCTTTCTGTAATAGTTTATAAAAGGCTGCAATTATCCATTCCTTAAAGGCTTGGCAGGATTCAACTGTTAAACCATGTGAGATGTAACTTGTCAGGAGATTATTTTTTCTCTCAATTATTGATCATAAATTTATTCAGGTTTTCTATTTCTAATTACATAGTCGTCTTATGTTACACTTTTCTAGGAAACTGCCTATTTCATTTGAGTTTGTAAACTCAAACTTATAAATTGATTGCCATTTAGTTGTTTAGTTGTTTAGTATATTCTCAGGTTATTTTAAATCTTTTCTGTATTGTTCGAGATACATTCTCTTCATTCCTAAAGTTTCTAATTAGCGCCTCTATTTCTTTCTTAAATATTTAATGATTAATATTTTTTGATCAGCATAAGTTTTACTATGGGTTGAATACTAAATAGGATTTAGCCTAATGTATTACACCTCTTCTTAAGGAATAAAATTTTGGTTTTGTTGATTCTCTCTATTGTACATTTATTTCATGTTATTAATTTTTGTTCTAATCATTATTGTCTTTCCTTTTACGTGGATTTATTCTGCTATTATTTTTTAACTTGCTGAATTAGATCCTTAACTAATTAATTTTACATATTTTAAAAATCTAATATATGCATTTAAAGCCATAAATTTTCCACTAAGAACCACTTTAGCTGCATCCCACAGGTTTTGATACGTAGTCCCTTTATTGTGTTCATTTTAAATAATTAATATTTCAATTATGATTTCTTTGACTCATGGAATATTTATGAATTTTTTTTAGTTTCTAAATATATAGGGCTTTTTAATCTATCTTTTTGTCTTAATTTCTTATTTTATTCCATTGCAGTCAGATACCTTATTTTGTGATACCAATTATTTGGTATTTGTTTAACACCTCTTTTTAGATCATAATGGCTGAATTTTATAAATATTACACATTAGTTGAAAAGAATGTACAGTGTTCGAGGGGGGAAATTTTTACACATCAGTTAATTCCAAATGATGTAGTTTAAACCTTCTATGTCTTTTCTAATTTTATTCTTTCCTGTTGATGTATCTTCTGCCTCATGACTCACTCCTTTACTTTGTTCAGGGTTCTGCTCAAATATCACCTTCTTAGAGTGTTTCCATAAATATTTTTTCTACATATCTGTTTCTCCATCTCTTTATCTATTTTCTTTTGTACTACTTTTCTCTTGTGGCATTTATTGGTACTGAACATTATATTTTATATTTCTGTATTCATTGTCTTCCTCGTGAGAATATAAACTTGCTGAGAACAGGAATTATGTTTTATTCACTAATGTATCTTCAGGGTCTAAAATAGTATCTGCCTAAAAACGCATTTAATAGATAGATGTTGAATTGAACAAAAGAGTATCAGTTTTTGATCCTATGGTTAGCTCATTCTCAGTTGAAGAAGGTTGTTTTCTCTGTGAGTTCTGTGGGTCCTTCCAAAGTAATTTAGTATTTCCTTCTATTGTGTAACCCAAGATGTGTGCCTGTAGTGGTCTATGGAAAACCTCATTGGTTTTGTGTTAATTTTTGGCTTTCAGTTTTCTCTCCCAATTAGTGCAGTGCTGATTACTAAGGCATCCATGGCACGTATCTGGGTTTCATTTTCTATGTGTCTTTTTATTTATTTATTTATTTATTTATTTATTTATTTATTTATTACCCAGATCCCTAAGAAGACTTCTAGCTTTATTACTTTGTCTCTAGGCTAGTCTATAGACTTTTCTAGTGTAAATCTTACAGATGCGGGAGGGGACATCCATTAATAAGTATGAGTCTCAGTTTCTGTTCCACTCCTCTCATTGGCTTCAGGCTTTGTCTGTTTCCCCACACTGCGGACAAATATATGGATATATGTGGCTGCGGTGCTCTAGGGGGACACCAAGAGTTCAGCCCCACCTCCTGCTCTAGCTTTGAGTTCTTTCTTTTTGTCTGACACCCAGAGATTTCCCTTTATAGCTTTCATTCTAACTTGTTTCACTTCTTAATTAGCAAAATCATATGGAATATCTCTTTATATGAAAAGAAAGAGAGATACAACTATGTCAGCCGAATCTGCCTGTCTTGACTTTTAATAGGTTTTTTAGGATATTTATGCTAATCTTTATGATTGCTTGTAGCCTAATAAGTGTTCTACAGTAATGCATAGTATGTATATGATTAATGTATTTAGCCCTTGATTTAGATCATGTTGCCCTAATTTTTCAGTGGCTGACATATTTACTCCTGTACTGTCATATCAATAATCATATCTGATTGGTAAAATTAAATCTCCTTTAAGTTAGCAGTTAGCATCATACAGTGAGTATTTGTGTGTGTGTGAGAGAGAGAGTATGTGTATGTCTAGTGGAGGGAGTAAAAAAGAAAAGAGAGAGAAGTTGAGAAGTTTAGGTGAAGAGAGAGATTATTACAAAAAATAAGATAGTTTAGGAGAGAAAGAGAGATAAGAAGACCACAGGGAGTAGGTGAGATGGCATTGATAAGACAGTTTGTACCTAGACAAGACTTATCTTTGGCAAGATTGGTTTAATTCTTTTCAGTGATGCAGATTAATTAGCAGAGGCAGATATATTATTTCAATTCCAATCTTCCCTCCCCTTCAACATGTTGTACCTGACTTCTTTTACATGTAGCTAAACAGGTAATTTTGCTGATACCTGAGTGATGTTGAAGGGTTTGCACTTACACTCAACTTTTGGCACTTTATTATTTGTGCTGTATTCATGTCTGTAGGGAAAAATTGGTCCCTCTGAATACAGAGCAAGTGACTGTCAGGCTTGCTTGTGTTTGAAAGCTCCTATCCTATCATGTGATATTATCAGGAACCAAAGATTAGCAAACCTATGTTATTTTGGAAATACTTTTCTTCAACATGCTGAACACATAGCAAGAGCATAGGTAATAAAGCTATTGAAACCTCACAAGTGAAATGTGAGCACTTCATCCTCTTGAAAATATTGCAATGTTTTGTGATTTCTCCTTCATATGAGGAAAGAGAAATAATCTTTCCAATTATTTCTTTAATGAATCAGTTACTTTGTGGAGCTTTTGAAAATGTTATTTTTCAGATAGATTCAACAATCTTACCCCTATTGTGTAACTTAGTAGTAAGCTTTCTGCATTCATTGTACCTGGGAAGGTCAAGCATTTTATGACCTCAAAAGCCTGATTCTTGTTTTATACAGACAATTACCTAAAAGTTCCCATTATTTAAAATGGATATTTCAACCATCTCAAGGTTTACTTTTACTAGGATTCTCAAGTGGTTTTATTTATTGAATACTGAATCAAATTGAAGCAGACTTTATCATGTTATCTAAAATCTTACTTTTTGTATTTTTTCATTTTATTTTAAAAATCATGGTTGTATGACATGCTGATATAATTTACTGGTAAACTTTACATTTAGATTTTATAGTTTTAGCATTTTTGTCAAACCCTAGTTGAAACTACAAAAATATTTTGACACTATAGACTTTAGAGATTTATGTAGCCAGAATAGATAAAGCAGAATTGGATGTCAGAAGCATAGAGTACAATTTATTGGTTATCATGATTAGAGGGGCTGATATCTTAATGAAAGCTGATTGGCAGTAGAATTTATTACAGAAACTATAAGATAGAGAGTAGAAAATGATAACATTACTAATTAATATGTAATGTATCTTGTGACTGTGTAAATCAATGTGTTATCATTTAGAATCTTTACTAAATTTTAGTTTAATTGTGTGGCTGTTTTAGTGTTAAAACACAATTTTAAAAAACATATAATGTGTTTAAAATACCTTTTGAAAATAGCTGTCAACCAGAAACAGGTAAAAGTGTGTTTATTATACTTTGGATAAAGGTATATTCCAATTGGGAAATTTAGAAGACCTAAAAGATTGTGAGGGAGAAAGAATTGTTATAGTAGATGTAAATGTAATGTTAAATGGCCTGCAGGGTATCTGACAACATTCTCATAAAACACTGTAAGAGAAATCCGTAAACATCTTGAAGACAAAGGAATCATGAGTGATGAAAAAGATGAGTTTATTATAAACAAATCATGCCTGACAAAATTAATAATGTTTAAAATAGAATGCAGAATTAGCATGGTTAAAGGGAATGTATATTTTGAACTTCAACCAAGTGTTTGTTGTAGGTTTTCAAAAATAATTGTAAAATTACGATATAAATAATCTGATGGATAAAGTATGCAGAGAAAGCTGATGAATCTGTAGAAGGCCAAAATGTAATGCCAAGAACACCCTCAAATGGATTGCAGGATTAGGCGGCAGTGACAAGAGTGACCTGAGGGGTTCAGGTTTCCTGTAACCTTTTCCAACCCATCCCATACACATATTTCATATAAAAGCAAAATGTGTATTACGGAAAAGTAGATTCTAACACAAGTCCTCCCAACACACTTTCTGATCAAATTTTCTTGCTAAATCTCCACATATATAAATTTTGGAGGCTTCACTGATGGGTTAGATCAGGGTTTGCCAAATGCATCCCACCCCCTTCTGTAAACAAAGTTTTATTGGAGTACAGCCATGGTCATTTGTTTATGTGTTTATTGCCTATGACTGCTTTTAGACTATAGTAGCAGAGTTGAGTAGTTGAGACAGAAACTGTATGACCTGCAAAGGCTAAAATATTTATTATTTGGCACTTTATAGATAAAGGTCCTCGTTTAAATAAATGAATGTTTTCACCTGTAGAGACATTAGAATTGTTGTCAAGGCTAGGTATAGTCTGAATATTTGTACATTGCATGAATGTGCGAGGGAGTGAACATGTAAAGATTCAGGGTTTGGTCTCACCCTGAATATTCCCATGTTTCGTCAGGAATGACCCATCTATTTTGGCAGTAAAGGTCCCAAATTGGATATGTGTCATGGTAACTGCTTTCATTCAGTTCCATTCAATTGTTCTTGACATCATAAAAGGACATAATGATATATCAAAAGTTTAATGGGGAAGTGTAAACGAAACAATAGCTGAGAAGAACAATGTTGTTAGTCTTATGTATTAAGACATTTTAGGTCTAATGGGGTAGCAATATATTTTGTTTAGAACTTTTTCCAAATAAGTGTCATCCACTTGATCTTGGACCCATCTCTCAAATGGACTTACTGTGCTCCATTAATGCTGAGGGACAGAGCATTTTTCAGCCTAAGATTCAACTGAAAAAAAAATTACCTTGCACATTGTAAGCACTTGAAAAATATTTATGGCTAATGATTTTTGTAAATTCATTTATTCGTTATTCAGATCTCTCAATGCTCACTATGTGCCAGGCATGACACCTAGGGGCAAGTGATTTGGCAGAGAATAAGACAGATAGCCTCCCTAATGTAGGAAAATCAACAATGAATCAGCTTATAAATAAGTCAAGTAGTTGCAGATAGTGATATCCTGTGAAGAAAAGAAATCTGGGTAGTGGGATCAAGGTGACTTGGGTCAGATAGGGTGGGATGAACAGTAACAAGGTGCCATTTGAGTTGAGGACTGAATGATGAGAAGGGGAAGCCATCATGAAATGATCTGGGAGAAGAGCCTTGTAGAGGAGCATGTTCAAAAGCCCCAAACAAGTGTGGCCTGATGAAGGAAGACAAAAAAGGTAGTGGGCTGGATTTTAGGAAAACAGTTTGGGTGTAGGGAAGTATGAGTATGTGTTTTTGTGTCTGTGTGAGAGTGCGCATGGGAACAGGACATAAAATTAGCTCCTTGTTTGTTTTCTAAGGTACTCAATTGATTAGTATTTTCTAAACATAAATGTATGTTTCATATCTAAAATGAGAGTTATTGAATTGATTGCATTTGAATCAACCGTTGTTCAATGAAAGAGAAGACCATTCATAGGTGTCTTTATAGGAATAAGAGTGAGAAGAGAGAATACACTGAGATAGTGAAAGTTTGGGAGAAACTGGGAATTAGTACTTGGTTCTTTGGCTCTAAGACCAAAAAGAAGCTTATTTGGAATGTCAGTACATGGGTCTGGGTAGTTCTTGTGCATCCTGATGGAGCAGAGACTTGTTCACAGAAAATGGTAACTGAGCGGGGACATTTAGAGAAAGCTGCCTCCTGTTGTTGGAGGGAGGATTTGAGAAAAGGACAAAGCTTTTAAAAATATATAATTGATTTTTAACAAGAAAAAGATTAGGACTGCGAATGGGCCAGGCTGAATGACTGAAAAGAGACATCCTAAACCCCATGATCTCCATCATCAATGCCAGCCTTACAGAAGAAAAATAGGTTGTTGGTAGATGGACTGGATTATGATTGGGAGGATGGCATGTTCGAATTGCACCAGGAAATGGAAGAAGTATGTACCATATCAATACACCTTTGGGGAGAAGAAAGAAAAAAGTAAATTCAGAGAGCAAAACTGGCTTTGGATAAGAAAGTCAAGTGGGCAGTAATATAGCAAAGGAAATAGTTTCGTTTTAAAAAGTATTACTGTAATGCTTATTGAAGCAATTGTGAAAAACCTGAAAACCGTGAGTTTATGCAAAGAGACAGTTTTGAAACTAGAAAATAACAAGAGATCTATAACAAAAGTGTGGAAAATTTGTAAGCATTTAAAATCTATAATTGAAAATTCAGTTAATTTAGTTTAACAAAATACTTAAAATTTAAACTCTGTTGGCTGTATTTTGGCTTAAATGTAAAAATTCCTAGTCTATAGCTGCTAATATATTTTATATCACAGATAGGTAAAAGTCTATGCTTTAATCGAAAGGATGATGCCTTTCATATCAGCCTGAAGCCAAAAGGTATACACAAACTTCTTTCCTTTTTTGACTTGCTTGAATCAGATACTGATCAGGTGCTTTGCTTGGGTAACAGACTTGTGAGTTTTACTATTAGCTTTCATCAGCTTTTTCAACGTTGACCTTTGACCATGAAATATGAAGACAAGAACGGCCTTGAGAACCAATGCTGCTCAGGTTCTATTTCTGGTTCCTCAGTGCAATTATATATCATACTTTAATTTCTCTAACTGGCATTTCTCGAGTTAAAATTAATTTGGGTTCACTATGAATTTAACAGAAATTGACAGTAGAGATGCGTACCTCATGCTGAACTATATAGGAAGGACATCATGAAGGACATGTTGAGGGCATAGGAAAAGCCTGATATATATGTGAAAATATTTCAGCTACATGAACATTGCATGACACATTGTAGACCCAATGATTGTTTGCTGAAACAATGTATATTTATTTAAAATCTTATCTCATTGGGTGAGACAGTATAGTTTCTTCATTATTTGGAAGTGAGGTTATAGAATGGAACCAGGTTATGGAGGAATTTGAAAACCAAGTATATAAGACTTGATACTGTAAATGATTAGGAACTGTTACAGAAAATAACTAGATGATTTTCAAGTATTTGTTCTATTATGGTGTATAGGATGCTATAGAGATAGATAGAGGCAAAGGATGATACTTTATTCCAGGCATACTTTTATATTAACCAGGTTCTCATTCCCAGCCTAGCTTGGCTGCATTGAAATGAGTTTCTTCATAAAAGTTTATAGGTCTAATGTTAAAAAAAAAAAAACTGCCTTAATTATCAAGCTTCTTCCTTATGTTATCTTGTCTTTGTATTTCCATTTGCCTTGAATTGTATCTTCTTTTCTGTATACCTGCTCTTTCACCATATTTTAGGACTTTGAACATTCTGCTTTATTTCACCCTTTTATACTTGTGTCTCACTGGACCTGCCTGTTTGCATTTATTTTTAGGGAGTAATTCAATAAAAATTAAATTGAATGAATTTATATCTAAAGCCTTTGCTCTTCATGGAATTACTCAATGTATAAAGATTGGTACACTGAAAGCAAATCCTGCATTACAAATTGGTTGCTGTCTTTGGTAACAATCTGCCAAGAGGATATTTCAAGAAAATATTCATACTGCAATTTTGGTCACTTGCTGGCCCTCACTAAGTATGCATTTTACTTTGACAGGCTATTTCATAGAAATAATTTCGGACTAGAAAGTAAAAATTGTATCGACTGGTGTACCTCTCATCAGACGAATTAGGAATAGCAGACAATCCTACCTTTGAGAAGTTATTATGATAATATTGCCCATTTATACTGTTGTCTTGGTTGCCTTTAGAATATATAATCATTCACGTATTTATCCCATGAAAACTGTTTCCAAAAAGGAAATGAGAGGTCAGCTTTCATTGTATAATTCCACATTTATTGAACTGGTGGTATCTTATTTTTTCAATTTTGGGCATTGACTCTGGGAAATTTACTATGGTATAAAACTGCCAGCTGCACAGAGGTGGGGCCAGTTTTGTCAGCATCTTATGAACAATTCACCAAATGAGTTTTTCTGGGAAAACCATTATGAAAGTTCCTTGCATGGTAGTGAAGAGGTAGACTTGTGTTAAATATAATAACACACAAGAAAAACTATCAACTAATGAAAGATTGAAGAACTCATGAAAGATTGAAGCTAGAAACGGAACATGGTCTGTAGGAGTGGAACATGGTCTGTAGCAATCAAAACTCTGCAGCCAGATTGACGGGCATAAATCCTGGTTCTGCCACTCAGTAAAAAGGTGTCCTTTGGCAAATTACTTACTTCCTCTGTTCCTTAGTTTACACATCGATAAAGTGGATATAATGATATTACCTACCTCCTAGAGTTTTTGTGAGGTTTAAATAAGTAAATACAAATAAAAGTGCTTTGAACAGAACTTGAATATGGGGACTGCTCATATATTTGCTATTATCTGTTAATTAATTAAATAGCTTTCTCTTCCACTCTGCCTTCTATTTTTACAAAAATATAGGAAGAAAATTTTTGTCACTTCTAAAATGTGGAATGATTTTAAAGCAGCACTATTTTGTTTCAAAGCTCAAATACCTTGTAATGCAATTGTCCTTAAAGGAAACGTATTTAACCTTTAACCAAGACTGAATTATCCAGAATTGTTTTCACACACCCCTTTTAGAAGAAAGGATACAAATCATAACAGAATAGCTCATTGTTAGGTATGTCTTCAGAAGGAACTTCAAACATTCTCCTTTTGTCCTGGGGGTTACTGTATGGGTGCAATCTCATATGTTTAAGTACTTAGAATTCTTTAAAATTAGAAGGCAAGGGGTTTTTATGTGGGTCTCTGGACCCCTGGAAATTTTATACAAAATTTCGTGATCATATGCACTTTTATAGAGAAAAAAGATTCTTGTTTTTTTTAATCATCATCCCAGAGCCCCTCCTGACTTCCCAAAAGTTCAAGAACTATCCTCTAAGGCAATATAATTTTTTCATTTGAAGTGAAAGATAAAATTATAATTCCCTATTTACTAAGGCAGAGAAATCTACTAGAACATCTTAAATGTTTTGTTAGAACTACCTAAAAACAAAAACACTTTCCCCCCGGTGAACCCTTAGCTAACCAGAACATTTAACTAACCAATATTTCAGATAATCAATGATTACTTGCATCAAGCAGCAATCATTCTTCAGTGATTAGCTATGCTGGTGAAAATAGTCCAGTCTTATCTAGAAAATGATGATTTTGAATTTTTTCATTCATTTTATCTTGAAGTTTCAAAATTATTAATATTTTTATAGTTTCATAATTATACATTTCTTATGGTATGTTCAGGAATAAGAGTATTCTATAAATGCTTACTTCAAAACTATTAACATATAAATCTAATATAATTTAGTACTGAATATGTCTGCTCATGGTGGAGTAAAATATTTGACAGAAGACTACGGAAGGCCGAAAGAAAAATAATTTTATTGACCTGTGAAATTTTTAAAAAGTCTTCTGTGTTTTATGAACTTATGTAAATGTTTAAGTGCATATTTACTTTGGTATTTTAAAATTGCTTTTACTAAAATGGCTTAATAGAAGATTTTTAAATAATTGTTTTATGGATCCTTAGAAAGGATATACATTTCAAGCCCAAAAACTTTAAAGTTTTTAGTTGAAGGGTATTAAGTAAATAATTTAGAAGTGCATTCTATTTACCTGTTAATAATTAAGCAGGTTAGATTGTGTACTTTTTATAGTCATTGAGTTTTAATTTATTTATTTGTTGGTGTGTTGGTTTTTAGAATTTATTTAAGGCATTCTGCTCTTGGGAAATAAAAATAAACAGAGTGAAGCTTCACATAATAAAAGGAAGGGCTTGGGTTACTTTTAAATGGAAAGTAAAGAAAAAAATTGATTGTATTTTAGAGTTAAAAAACAGTATTTAGTACCTAATCTTTCTGTACTTTTTCCCTCTATTTAGAAGGGAACCTGAAATACCTAAGAGCAAGTATAACTGAGTCGGTGAATGGTCTTTTGTTGTTGCTCTCGAGCTCCAGCTCCATGGAATCTGACTTTATTTCAGATGGTTTTAGTATGGGGTTTAGCCAGACCAATCTTATGAAGGGTTCTTTGAGAATATACCATAGAACTTACCAGATTTCCCTGGTGTTTTAAAAACTCTAATAAGATATCCAAATCCAAAATGAATACCTCCACCTTAGGATGCATGATTATGGATGAACTGAAATTAAGGCTTTTCCAGTCTTTGAAGGAATGTATCTTGTCTTCTTGACAATGGAACTGTACAGGTTCTTTATGATCTTTCAGGATCATCAATTGGCTTTCATTTGCCTTTTAAAATAAAATACAACTAAACCTCATCTTTAAATTTCTATTTAATGAAGACTTGTTTGCTATAATTATTGATAGAGAATGGTCTTTAACAGTTTCTATTCATTTTGTACTCATTGAGAGGGCCTTATACAAAATAATGTCCATTGAAACAACTAACCAGAAGTCATAGTTCATATATTGTAGGGTCATATGTTTTGAATGACATATTAAGGACTATAGATTGAAAAGCATTACTTATATGGGAATGAACATGATTTTATAGTTACTTAAAATTTGCTTACTTTAAACTTTTACTTAATTGAAATTTATACTACTCCTACTTCCAAAACTGATTTGGAGCATCTTATGTTCTCATGGCATATTTTGCCTCTCATTATTTATTCAATGACAGTAGTCCTATCATTGAAATCAATGAACATTTTATCTATTTTCTCTTGTAAAAGTATGTTTACAGGATAAATGTAACCTCCAACTTAAGTTTTCTACATTCCAGTCTGTGCTTTTCTTTGAAAATTTAATTAGAGATGCTACCAGTTAAAATTTGGTTGCTAGGAACCTATTAGATACCATTATGGGTTGTTGCTGTTATCTTTATAAATCTTATTTTTCTTTCTTTGTTGTTATCTTTCTTCCCTTCCTCACAACACCTGCCCTTTCTCCTTTCCTTCCTTACATTTTTTTCTTTTAAAAAATCTATGCAGTTAAAAAGTTTTCACCAAAAATGACATTTTCAAATGTCTTTCTTAACATTCAAGAATTCTAATAATATAACGTTAAATTATTTTTTCCTGAAACATAAACTAGGTGCCTTCTTTTAGTGCTTTTAATGTTTATAAAAATAATTTGTTTTTATTATAGAAAATTTGGAAATAGATTTTAAGAAGAAAAAAATCTGTCATAATCTTAAGATAAATTCAAAGAATAATGTAGTTTAAGTTTTTTACAGTCACATACATGCTTTTTCTAATACACATACAAACACACACACACAAACACACACACACCTGGTACATACAGATCTATACTTGTATATGCATATGACCAAAAGTTGTGCATAGTCTGTATTTATGTTATATAGAGAAAAATTATTAAATATTGGTATTACCATTTTATAACCTGTTTTCTAAGCTTAATGATGTATTATATATTTTCACTTGCCTAATGAACACTTAATATTCTATTACATATAATTTATCTAACCAGTTCACTATGCTGGAATATTTTAGTTTTTAATTTGCATTTCTTTCATTGCTATTGCAGATTAATATTATTACATATGTATTTTAGCTTCTCATTTCACCTTATTAATTATAGGTATTAGAATTAATAGTGTTATTCAGTATTAATAAATAGTAATAAGTATTACTATTTTATATATAGTTCAAAATATATTTTATATATGTTAAAATATATTTATAAATGCATTCCATAGTTTAGAAGAGAATTCACAATTCTATTGTGAATTGCCTATTCATGTATTTTGCTCATTTTAAAAAGTAGAATAATATGTTTATTTATTTATAAAGACTCTTAGCCCAGTGAACATTATACACTTTAAAAATATTTATTTTTTGTTGGCCTCTTAATTTTGAATTTTGTTGAAGATATTTTTTGCCTTACACATTTCTTTTCTTTTTTTTTTTTTTTTTTTGAGACTGGGTCTTGTTCTCTTGCCCAAACCAGAGTACAGTGGCAGGATCATGGCTCACTGTAGCCTTGACCTCTCCAGGCTCAGGTGATACTCCCACCTCAGCCTCCTGAGTAGCTGGGACTACAGTTGTGCACCACCACGCCCAACTAATTTTTGTACTTTTTGTGGAGATAGGGTTTCACCATGTTGCCCAGGCTAAAATTTTTAATTTTAAGTATTAAAAATCATAAATCTTTATGCTTATATTATATACCACTGTGTATGTACTTAAAAAGTCCTTCCCATGTTGAAGTTCTGAAAACTATCCATATGTATTTTCTTAGAGGTCCTTGATTGTTTTATATATTATATTGAGTTTTATTGACCTGATTTATATTTTAGTGCTGATAAGAATTAGAGAACAGAATTTATTTTTCCACATGTAATCAGTCAGCTATCTTAACATTGTTCATGGAAATGTTACTTGTAATATTTACCTCATACCTGAGTCCCCCTGTCACCTTCTACTGATCTGTTTCTTCCAATGCCAATATCACACTGTCACTTATATTTCACTCTTTGGAAAGAACCTACCTTGTTCTCTGCTCCTTTGCTACAGGACTCAAACCTAATGCTTGATGTTTTCTCTGTATAAATTTGTTTTTTAAGTTTTTCAGTCCCCTGGTTTGTTGTTATTGTTTTGAGCTAGCTTTAAAGCATCAAAACTACTAAAAATCATTTTAGTTCATTTCAGTACAACGAAGATTTTTTTGAATGTTTGTTATATAACAAGGCTTGTGCCTGCATTAGGAATACATAAATGAATCAGATATCTGTGTGGCAATGTCTCTGCACTGGAAAAATGTGTTAATCTGATGGAGTCAGACAGCATGGAAATGGTAAAGAGAGTGACCTCATGTTAATAACTTCATTTTCTTCTGATTCTTTCTTACTCTTTTGTTATCTATGACTTCTTGGGCCTAGCCATTTTATACATTTTCCCCTTCTTATTTTTTGTTTTAATTTAGGAAAGATGAAATATTTTGTGAAAATGATTTAACAGAGTTAGATTGACTCAGGCATATGAAAGATGGTGACTTTTTCATATTCATGTAGTCTGTTTATTTTCTAATTAATGAACTGAAAATTGTGTCTTTCTATTTTTGTTCTCTAAATGTTTATTGAGCTCTTGCTAGGCACTGTTTAAGGAACTTTAAGGGAAATAACAGTAAATGCCTTTGACAAAGTAATCTAGTGGGGAAATTCACAATTTATAAAAATACTAGCAATATAATAAAAAATATTGAGTGCTGTGTTTGGTATATGCTGGCTATTATACTAAGCAAGGAAATACGTGTTATTTAATCCTAAAACAATTCAGATGGTCCTTCATTTTTTTTTTTTTTTTTTGAGATGGAGTTTTGCTCTTGTCACCCAGACTGAGGTGCAGTGGTGCAATCTTGGCTCATTGCAACCTCCACCTCTTGGGAATCAAGCGATTCTCTTGCCTCAGCCTCCCGACTAGCTGGGATTACAGGCACCCGCCACCACGCCTGGCTAATTTTTTGTATTTTGGTAGAGATGTGGTTTTGCCATGCTGAGCAGGCTGGTCTCGAACTCCTGACCTCAGGTGATCCACCCGCCTTGGCCTTCCGAAGTGCTCGGATTACAGGCGTGAGCCACCGCACCTGGCCAGTCCTTCAGATTTTTTTGTTTTGACTGTTTTCTTTATTTGATTCAGGTTACTTGTATTCTTACCTCCTTTGAGAAGCTTCCCTGTCCAAATCTAACTAAAATATCAGGTCATGTAATTCTCAGTGCCATTATCTTGTTTTATCTGATTTCATAGTACTAATTATATGACATTATAAATCTAACAATTTATTTGCTTATTGCCTGTTTCTCCTATTGCTAGAATGAATATTGAATGGAGGAATAAACAATGCATTGTAGGAGTTTATAGTTTAATTTGGTATATGTGATGTAATTTCTTTAAGCCTGATTTTTTCATCTGTGAATAGATATGGAGTTAGTGCCTGTTTTATTGGTTAGGCTGTTCATTCATTCATTGAGTGCATACTCATTTATTTCCTAGTATATGGCAGGCACTATTCAAGAAAATGATGTTACAGTGAAAAAGACAAAGTGCCTGCCCTTATATTACTTCCATTCTAGAGGAAGAGACAGATAATCAATTAACAAAAATAACTTTGGTAATATATCATGTACTGGCCAAATTAATTTTCTCAAAGGTATCCTCCACCTTAGCTCTATGATCAGAACATTTTTTCTTTTCTGTTCCTAATCATCCTATGTCTTCATCATTAATTCTTCTGGTCTCACTCCTCCTAGCAGTTACTAACTTTTAGCATCTCTCCTAGTTTGCAGATGCAGAATAACTGTAATAATGCTGATGTACCCCAAATATAACGAGACTGTCAGATTCCTTTTCTGGAACGTATTTGTCTATTAGTGCAGCCAAACCTTAGGTGTGTTTTGGTTTACTAGTGTGGTTTGTTGTTTGCAAAAATATTGTGCATGCATATTAATGATATAGTCAATTAAAATCCTCAGATTTTAAAAATTCGAATGGACATTTTACTGTAGATGTACTAGATTATGGAATCAGCATATGTTTATGTATTGCATTTCCATTATTACAACTGCTTTTGAAACTTTGAATCGCCAAATCTCTGTGGAGATTATTAGTAAATATGGCATCAAGGTCATCATTGAGAGTTCATAGCAAATTTAGAGAGATCATTTTCTAATGGGAACACAACATCAAATTCAGTTTTTAATAGGGGAGCTGTTTTTAGTCTTTCGATAGTCAAAGTCACCAAATTGGCTTTAAAATAACCTCAACCTGCCTGTTCCCTGTCCAGCTTCAATTCTATACTAAAGAAATTTAAAAGCAACCCATCCATTTGTTTGGCATCCTTGCATCTAAATATGGTTAGGACCCTACTATTTGCCTTTCTGCTAAGACAGGAAATATTAAGCCATGTTTTAATGTCAATGCCTTGGGTGCTAAGCTGTACTGAACGTGTTACCCTTTGCATCTTTATTTTTTCCACCCATTTTCTTTTTATTTTCTTTGGGTTATCTGTGTTTATGCAAATGTCTCTAACCTTACCTACTATTTTGAGAATAGGGCTTGTGTTTTATCTTTGCATACTTTTAAACTCACCAGTGATGACCAGTACATTATACATCATGGATCTTGGCAAACTCTCTGTTAATAAGAATGAGCAAGTAAATAGGTTAAAAGCAATTTGGGATTTGCTTTTCTTAAAAGAAAATATGAAAATAAAAATGCAAATATCCTTATGAGTTAAGATAAATTCTTACGATACTATAGCAGACACCATGCTATCCCTTCTCAAAAATGTATATGCAGTGTATATTTGGGCTATGTTTTACTGAGTACTTGTACACATATGAATGTGTTAGCTTTCAGTTTTCTTTTTAAAACTAGATATTAGTTGGCATACAAAAATTCAGCTACGTAAGTCATAAAGATATTATAGAAATGCAGATGTTTTCCTTGGAAGATTTCTAATTTTAAGTATTCTTTTTTTTACAGACAAATAAAAAGAAGTGTCAAGAATTGCCTTTGGGACTCTGAAGGCTGAAGGTAATGTCCAATAATATTTTCCTGAATGGGCTTTAACTTCTTTAATTGTCTTATGATATTTAAGGTCTTGGATTTGCTACCTCAAATTTTCTTTTATTTTATTGTTTTTCTTTTATTGTCCTTAAGCACATTAAATATCTTTTTCTATGTATACCTAAAAATAATATGAAATTGTAAGTAAAAGATATAGAAATTTTATACTCTTTCTGAATATTTCAGTCTAATTAAGTGTTGCTATAACTCTTCTTCATTCTATTTCATTATGTATTATGTCCCTCTGTCCTCCTTTTTTTTTTTTTTTTTTTTTTTTTAACTGATTTGGAACTCAAATTTTAAACTGTGTTCTTTCGTTAAATAGACAAATGGCTTAAAGTCAAAATGTCAGTAACAATTTCTCCTGAGGAAGAGCTTTACAACTAACTATAAGAAATAAAATTGTATTTGTTGGGGACAACGAAACTGTTTAGATGATGTTTAGTGGCTGCCGATAGTCAGAAGTCCAGAATTTCAGGCAAGAAGTTTACAATAGACTCGTGTGGCTGCATTGTGTATAAAGAGTTCATAGGGATTGAAGGAGGCTTCTTAGACAAGAGGGGGCTGTAATTACTTTGCTTCTTACATGCATGGTTAGATTTTCCAGAGAGACTAACATGGTAGGGTAATTTATTATAGACGAGTAAATCACAGATTACATTGGAGGGGGATGGGGTAGTGCGATCCAACCATCAGTTCTGTGAATACATACACTTAAGCATGTGTGATAGCTTGTTTTTAATTTCTTTACACCAGTGCACACCTCAAACATTCCGTTTAGCAGTGGGATATGCAAATTGTTCCAAATGCAGCAGCAGTACTTTCACCTGAATGTCAAAACTGTCAGAGAGCTTTAAATCAAATCTTTATAACATTTTTTAAAAACCAGCCAACCCCAAGATCAAGGCACCAACCTCACTGAAAAAAACTTCATTCTCATACTTCCAAAAAGCTCCTGTATGTCAATAGGGTAATGTCAAAGTTCTAATTCACCTGCTTTCTAATTTTAACCTTTTAAGGATTTTATTTTATTTGGCTTAATTACGATATTTTCTACAAATTAATGATAAATGCCTTGATTAATAAAACCAAATGTCAGAGAAAATGACAACTTGATGAAAAATTAATACTCGGCAATATTTTAAGGTACAGAAGTACTAAAGATGTACTCTTAAACCTCATGTTTCATTAGCTCTTTCTGAAGGTAGTTAACTAGAATTCTCTTTGCACCCAAGTTTTCACAGCCACATGTACAGATATATTTTAGCAATATAATTTTCAGTAATTTTCTGCTGTTCTTTTTATTATTAGCTCTTATAGTTAGAAATATACTTCTAATTTTTATCCCTGCCTTGCCCCATAAGATTATTTATTTTTATTCACAAAATCAAAGTAAACTATATTTTGGAGTGGTTACAGAGATTAAGTTACCATACTAAGAATCAAGTTAGCAACCTGTGTGTGTGAATGTGTGTGTGTGTGTGTGTGTGTGTGTGTGTGTCTATGAGAGAGAGAGAGATTAAAGAAACCTCATGGTGCAAAATTAATATTTGGTGATTGGATATCTGCTAGATGATTTATTTGGTTATGAACATTTCAGCTTTTATATTTAAAATTATCTGAGAGGGAGAGAGAATATAGCCTTTCAAAGTGAAATAGATTTTAACATGATAATTTCCTTTTTTGTTCAATATGTTTTTTTCCTGAGATTACATTAAAAGACCTGAAGACAAATAAAGAGTGGTAACTTCCTTTTTTTCTTGTATACTATTAGTTTTTTGGCTAGCTCAAAAAAACAAATAATATGAAATACGATTATTTTTCTACTTTTACTGGAGATCATGAAGTTGAAAGTTAAAAATATCTCATGTGTTTTTCCATCTTCACAAATATCAGGATTTCTGAATATGAATAAAATATTTGATTAAATCTTATGCAGAAATGGTGCTATGCAGGTACCAATGGTACATGCAGGATTGTAGTCCATGTTAGTTTTTTATTTTCGTATTTTACAGATAAAGCTGCCAACCAAATGAGGGAGGGCAAAATGACCTCTTGTGTATTTGTTTTGTTTGGTTGTTCAGAATAAAAAGACCCACAATATGTACTGTCAATGAAATGGACTCACTTTAACCATCTGTTGATGTAATGACCTGATGGTCATACCTATCAACAAAAAGTTTTGCCAATTAATGTTAGAATCTCCTTTTTCTGTAATATAATGAGAATTTCCAAGTAGATATTTTAAGCATATTGCTTTGCATAGTAAGATAAATAGAGGTAAGTGTTGGTCAACATTCTATAACTACAATGTATGCCAATCCCAAGGGAAAACATTCTTCAGTGTAGATTTCCAGTAATATTTAAAATTTGGAGATGGATTGCATTGAATCTCCCTTAGCTGGCTCTAGGTTTTATCATTTTTGTGTCTTTCCTGGTTCCAGGCATCCAGTCTGTACTGGCAAAGCTGCTTGATGAGGAGAGGCCTCCAACATTGCTGCTCCAATTGCTTACATACCTGCCATGAATAATAGCTTTGTCCACTAGTTAATCATTGCATTGTAACTGTCTCTGTTCCATCTTAGTTGATCACTGCCCAGAGGAGTTTAAGTTCCACTGTTAACACAAAGCTCCTATTTCCTTTCTGTACCTGCATTTATGTGGCTGTAAAAGCATGCATTCTTCTCATACACCAGTTAAATAAGACATGTCCCACTTTTTTTTGACAGTTTCTAAATTACATATTTAAAAATGTGTCTTTTCCTCCTTGTTTATTCTGTTCATCCTTTCATCAGCTTACTTCTGCATATAAACTAGTGTTTTTTAATTAGTTACAAGGTTTGATTAAGGAATTATTAACACCTATTTTACGGTCCCCACTTTTATACATTTTCAGTTGAGATTTTAGTTATTTGGGGTAAGTACTATAAGTAAATATTGTCCTTTCCCTAACATGTCTATGGACAAAGGAGAAAGACTGGACCCCCCCAAAATCTCTAAGAGACCTTTGTCTGGTCTTACATGGTTTGATTCTAGAATGAGGGCAACTGGCCCAACCTTACACAGAATCTTTAGTTTTAGGGAGTTAAGATTATTTAAACTCAATGCTTGAATTAACACACGTAACAATCAGCTGATACACTTTGAATAATCTGAATCTTCTGGAAAAATAAACAGCATTAGAATATCTCTCATCCAACAAAAGAAAAAAAGTAAATATATTTTATGGAAGGCTTAAAATATATAAATTCCCAGTTTTGATATTCATAATTGTACCATATATTCTCTCTAAATGACTTGGTAGCACCTTTGGAAATTGCATTATCTTTGTTTTTTTGAGACGGAGTCTTGCTCTGTCGCTCAGGTTGGAGTGCGGTGGCATGATCTCGGCTCACTGCAAGCTTCGCCTCCTGGGTTCATGCCATTCTCCTGCCTCAGCCTCCCAAGTAGCTGGGACTACAGGTGCCTGCCACCACACCCGGCTAGTTTTTTGTATTTTTAGTAGAGACAGGGTTCACCGTGTTAGCCAGGATGGTCTCGAACTCCTGACCTTGTGATCTGCCCGCCTTGGCCTCCCAAAGCACTGGGATTACAGACTTGAGCCACCACGCCCGGCTGCATTATCTCTTTTAAGCCTGTATTTTATTCTGCTATCTCAAGTAATTGATTGAGACCTTATTGGCTTGAAGAGATTAATGCAGCTTCCAGAGTTGGCTAATGCATAACTTGAGTACCAGTAGAATGATAAGTTTTTGAAAATAGGAATCATTTACCTTATTTGCTTTCTTTGGAAACCTGTTTTAAATTGAATAAAATGTTTTCATGAAACACACTAATAAATGAAGCAATCAGAAGGTATTAAGAAAAAGCATGAACGTTGTCCAAGATATATAGGTGATTTGTGTTTCTTGCCTCAATGCTGCATTCATGCTTTCTCTCTGTCTACCATTCCCTAAAATGCCCAAGTCTCTTTTTGTATCCTTTAGTGATGATAAGATGTTTTTTATTCCTCTAATGAAGTGGGAAGTAAATTAACACACTTCTTTTGGGGAATTAGATTACTCATTGTAGTACCACTCAACATACCTTTGTAATACTAACCCGTACCCACAACTAATTAGTGAATTTTAGAATTAAGGAAAGTCTTAGTTGTATGGTGGCTGTATATTTACCAGTGATCAAGGAAGTGTTACTAATACACTCGTCAGTATTAAAAAAGAATTAAGTACACAAAGGGCCAGATGGTCGAGCCCAGGACCTATCAAGAGCCCAGTATGTGTGGGCTGTCCCAACGGAATGACAGAAACACTTACCAGGCTAAGTGGAATCAGAGTTAAGCTTTCGCTTACAAGAAAATGCTTTTCAAATGTGTTTTCTTATCATATTGTGATTTACATGTGCAAGTCTCATTTGTACTGGTAACATTTAAGACCATATATTTCCCTGTGTATCAAGAACTATACATATTTACATGTATCAGAAAAATCTCTTGGTACATGAAGTATTGGGATCATAGTTCAGCAGTTACCATGTAAACATTTCTGCTGGTTCAGAGAATCCTACTTTTCTCTCCTACAAAAATCTATAATTTTACTGTTATAACATACATATTACACTTTCTTGTAACTGAATATTTGTCTCATCCAACAGATTGCCTGGATCATGATATAAGGTACCTGGTTATAGAGTATTTGCCATAGTAATGGTTAGACAAGGAACTAGTAAATATTTACTTAGTGTTTATAACACTATTATAATAGTAGTTATAATAAGGTTAAATTGGAGAAATTAAAAAGCAAATTCCTTCTCTTTCCGGTGATTTAGCTGACTTTACCGGTATGCATATAGAAATGTCCTGTTCCCCACTATACTTTGTATCCCTTTCATTTTTCATCTGTTTTAATTTATTTTGTTATATAATTGTATACTTTTGGAAGCCATTTTAAATTTTTTTGGTTTCAAGGATAGATGTATCAGTGAATTGTTGGATGGGAACATTGATTAAATACATTGTACATTTTTAGGGATTTTTCTCTCCACAATTGCACAAATAATACTAGAGGAGATTAGCTAACTTCAGGCCTCCCTCCTTTCTTCTGTCAATCCCTTCTTTCCATTTTCCAGCAAATATTTATGGAATGTCAGCTCTGTGCCAGAAACTTTGTAGATGTTACAGATAACTTGAACAAAAGAGACTTAGTCTATATCCTTGTGGAGCTTATAGTCTAATAGGGAGGAATAATAAACACATAAATAAATATTAGAGACATAGATGTGTTAAAAAATGACTTATTTTGCTAATCTTCTCAATTATAGCTTGGGTTAGGGAACTGAGTCTACAGTGGAGAAAATTATCTTCAATGATCTGCCTTCTTAATAGTGGATTACTTGTAGATTAAAAATTGTGGAGAGGCCAAACTATTTCAGATTATGTTTTAAGGAGCAGGTGGCTTTGAGGTGAAGCTAGGTGTGGTAATATTTGCATGCAAGATAAGTTGTAAACAGTTTTGTAAACCTGGATTACTTTATATGATATAGAAGATCTCCATAGACATTTGAAAATCCCAGATTGAAATATTCTAGAAATTTCTAGTATTTTTAAATTATAAAAATCATTTCTTTTGATGATTATTTATCAATAGCCCAGAGTTCATTTGTGAATTGGGGTATAGTAATGATGAAAAAAGAGAAGGTGATGGAAGTGTGTTTCTTTTTTTTCTCATTGGAAGTGTATGTGGAGTATTTTTGTCTTCTGATCAGATTATTCATTATGCTCCCTTTTGGATGTGTGTACTGTTTGGCCTTCCAGCCTGCATGCTCATTCAAAGGCATTCCAAGTCATTATGCTGGACTTCAGCCTTGTTCAGTAAAAGACCATTTCCTCCATCAGCTGTCCACTTGGACATACGTTCTTTTTACTCTCAAAAATATTTTATATGCATTCAGTTTATATTAGATGCATTTGTCAAATTACTTACAAATAATCAGTTTTTTAAAGTTATAATTTGAGCTATGACCTCTCAAACTGTAAATTATAAGGTTTGACCTTTTGGTTCACAGTTTGACATAACAGCCATTAATTACAGTTTTTAAAGAACATTTTGTTTCTTTTAGAATTTGTATTTTGAAAACAGTTTAAGTATTTTCTCTGTAAGTTTTCAGAATAAATGTGGAAATGTAAATGCATATGTATCTATTGTAATACATACATTCAAATATACTAAATAGATAGCATGTATATGCATGCTATATTCAAATGTGTTTATGCATAGCACATTGGTATACATACATATAAAGATTTTTATATAATATCTTGTGAGTTACCATAAGCTCTTAATTATTTTATACAACTCTAGCACATCAGAATGAGAGCAACTTTTTTTTTTTTCTTTTTGAGACAGAGTCTCACTCTGTCACCAAGACTGGAGTGCAATGGCGTGATCTTGACTCACTACAACCTCAGCCTCCTGGGTTCAAGCAATTCTCGTGCCTCAGCCTCCTGAGTAACTGGGATTATAGGTGCCCGCCACCACGCCTGGCTAATTTTTGTATTTTTAGTAGAGATGTAGTTTCACCATGTTGGCCAGGCTGGTCTTAAACTCCTGACCTTGGGTGATCGGCCCGCTTAGGCCTCCCAAAGTGCTGAGGTTACAGGCGTGAACCACTGTGCCCAGCCGAGATCAACTTTGTAAATGTATTTATCAGGGTGAAAGAGACTTTATGACCATTTGAATCTAGGCTTTTCAGTTTTTTTCCCCTTGAGCAGGAATGCAAAAGTATGTGCCTACAAAATGCCCAGTGTCTGACAGTAATTTGAAAGTCCTGAAGACCATTTGAAGTAGCATGGTGTGGGAAAATGTAAACTGTTCAAGTAGTTTTTGCAAATGTACACCGAAGGTACTGAGATAGAAAGTACAGTACATACCAGAAAGGTCAGTTTAGGTAAACACAGAAAGATATCCAGATGTGTGAACACTTTGCTGATATCATCAGTATTTGAAATGGAGGAATTTAGTATGTTTTTTATTGGATAAAAATAAGATATTTATATAGCTGAAAATAACATCAAATATATCGTTTTCTGCTGCTATTTAATAAAATCTATTAATATTTTGATGATTTCTTCACTTCTGAACAGGTTTTCTCATTTTGTGCTAAACTGTGTTCTCTGTTGCTAAATTCACAAAATTAAATCTAAAATACTATGAAGAGATGAATGCTTATGAACATCTGAATAATTATCTTAAAGGTACACAACCACCTCTTTGTATTTTAAGTATTTTGGAAATGCTTAACTTGTTTTGTTCAAATTATTCTCTAGGTTAAAACTAGCATGATGTGTTTCATAACAGAAAGTTAATTTAGGCAACAGCACTGAAAGCAAAGAACTCTTCAGGAAAGTGTCTCTTTTCTTACAGAATAGATAGTATTATCCTAAAATGTTTCCCATGAAAATATTTTTCCAGTATGTCTGAGTGTACTTTTTAAAGATTTTTAAAAAATATTTAACTTTATGTAAATATTTTCATTCTAATTTCAGAATTATGTTACTACCTTAGTTAACTCTAGAGCTTTGAGTGGCTTATGTTTTTAACAGACTGATATAATTTTGGAATTCCTTATTGATAGGTATATGTGAACTTTTGTTTATTTAACCTGTATGTTTTGTACTTCCTATACTGGAAATACCATTTTATTTTCCATTGGATTTGAGATTCAGTCTTGGCTGAACTATTTACTGAAAGTTGGGCAAATTACTTTAGTTCTCTGGGTTTAAGCCTACACACTGATAAAAGAAAATGGAAAAAATAACATCTATCTATTGGGATTATAATTAGGATTGGACATATTATTAATAAATTGATGAATTCAATGCCTAGCACATAGAAATGTTAAATAACCGATGATTATTTAAACTGGAGAAATGTTCACCATATTTAGAAAATATTGAAACTTTTTTAAACAATTTCAATCTTTCTGATAAATTTGCTACATTTTTCTTCATTCACCTCGTGTGCTTCTTTATTTATTTATTTATTTATTTTGCATGTTCTCTATTTTTATCTACCTAATTTCCCCATGTTTATCTTTGAACCTGGAGTTACCATCTCACCAATACTATCTGGAAGGGAAAGAGATTATGCCTTAAAAGGAAATCAGTATACTGTTACAAAGAAGTAATTGGTGTTCCAAAAAGAGGCAAGTATTTATCATAGGCCATGTGTTTAGACATTTCTAAAATACTATAAAAACAGGATCTAAGCTTTAGAAAGTCTTTTTCTGATTATATTGTTTGGATGGCATTCTTTTCTTTTAAAACTGTGGATTTAAAACTTTTCTTTTAAAATTATGGATTTTAAGGAAATGTTTTCTTCTTTTTTTTTATTTTTTAAAAGCAAAAGTAAAAGCAAACAATTAACTGAGTAAAGACACAACCTACGGAATGGAAGAGTATGTTTTCAAAATATATACCTGATAAGGGGTTAATATCCAAAATATATAAGGAACTCAAACAACTCAATAGTAAGGAAATAAATAACCCAATTGAAAAATAGGCAAAGGGCCTGAATAGACATATCTCAAAAGAAGAGATACAAATAGTCAATGGGTATATGAAAAAATGCTCAACATAACTAATCATCGGAGAAATGCAAATTAAAACCACAGTGAGTATCACCTCACACCTGTCAGAATGGATATTATCATGTAACCATCAATGGAGGAATGGATAATATACATAAACATGATGAAATGTAAGTCATCTTTAAAAAAGAAAATGCTGTTGTTTGTGACAACATGGATAAACCTGGAGGACGTTAAGTGAAATAAGCCAGGTACAGAAAGACAAATGCTGCATGATCTCACTTATATGTGGAATCTAAAAAAGTCAAGCTCATAGAAATGGAGAGTAGAATGGTGATTACCAGAGGCTGGGATGGAAGACCAGGGAGCTGCTGGTCAAGGGGTACAAAATTTCACTTAGGAGGAATAAGTTGAAGAAATACATTGTATATCAAGTAAATAAAAATATACTCTATACTTAAAAATTGCTATGAGAGTATACCTTAAGTCTTCTCACTACAAAAATATGTGGAGTAATGCATGCGTTAAAATAGCATGTCGTATATCATAAATATATACAACTTTTACTTGTCAATTAAAATTTAAAAAGCAAAAACAATGTCATGATATATTAACTAAAGGAGAATTTTCAAAAGGCAGAAAATTTCTGAAATTAATTATAAGCAGATTTTTATGTCACGAAGTACATTTTATTATTTGCAGATTTCTCAGGATTCCCTTGGGTATAAACCTAACAGCTTCTCTTTCTACTAGCTTCCATTAATACGTTATCATCCCATCTTTCAGATAGACATATTTTGGGAATTTTTTCCCCATGGCACAAACTAATTATTTGATCTAAATGCAAGGGCTTCCAAATTACATTATGGGAGGTTGAAATTTGAAAAGGTTTTTCAAAGATCAGTAAGCTTAGAAGAATTCAGTTTAATTTGAAAGAATTTATTCAGACCTTATCCTTGTTTAGCAGTGATACCTCTTTACCTTTTCCTATCCCTCATATTACATAAAAGCTAACACAAGATGACACTGAAAATTCTTAATTTGGTCTCAGTCCACTCTTTGAACCCCTAACTTCTAAACTCCCATCTCTCTTCCCATCACCCCCACCTCCTCCACCCAGGCACATAGTTCTTTCCATACACACTTCACTTTTTGCTGTCTTTTAAATATACTGTGGCTGCCATGCTTTCTGCCTTTGCTCTTACTGTTCATTTAGCCTGCTGTAGTCTGCACATGACCCAGAAAAAACTGCTATTTCACCAGCAGAGGCCTTATTTATCCTCTACAGATCAACTGATCTTTTCTGTGTCTCCTTAATACGTGAGTATGATTTACCATATTGTAGCATAGTGTTTTTGGGTTTTGTTTGTTTGTTTGCTTTTTGAGACAGAGTTGCACTCTATTGCCCAGGCTGGAATGCAGTGGCCTAATCTCGGTTCCCTGCAACTTCTGCCTCCTGGGTTCAAGCAATTCTGCCTCAGGTTCCCAAGTAGCTGGAATTACAGGCGTGTGCCACCACACCTGGCTAATTTTTGTATTTTTGGTAGAGATGGGGTTGCACCATGTTGACTAGGCTGGTTTTGAACTCCTGACCTCAGGTGATCCACCCACCTTGGCCTCCCAAAGTACTGAGATTACAGGTGTAAGCCACTGCACCCAGCCTATTAAAGTTTTTAACTCATGCCTGGCTCCTTTCTAGATGGTAAACTTCTTGAGAGAAGGGAGTATGTCATGTTCATTTTTGTGCTTAACTCTAAGTATGTACTGAATAAATGTTTACTAAATTGATTAGCCTATGAATGGACTTAAAGAAACTGCATTGTCAGTTGTATACAGAATTTATCCATAACAAAAATATAGCAAAAAGGGGTTCTTTAAAAATTTGTTTACTAAATTTCCCTCGGCTTACTATCTGATTTCCTTGAGGCCAGGGTGTTTGAGTTTGATGCTTATTTCTATAGTTTCAGTAAGGAAACAAAAATTTTGTCTTATACACAGCAACAAAATTAAATATAATTTTAAGACAAAAGACATTTTCAAGGCAAAAAAAAAAAAACTACTTGTCAAAGTAGTTTTCAATTATGGTACTTGGAATGAAAACATTGAAGGATTAATACAGAAAGTCTTAGAAGTGTTTAATACTGCATAGTTTTAAAATACTCATCATTGATTATTGTACTTAGTTTGAAATATTTTTTTAATATGTATAGACTTAACCTAGGATCTTCAATTTAGGCAGCAATTAGCCTTTTACATGAATCTGTTTGGAAAGCATTATAAAATAATAGCACCCTTCCCAAAGAAAGATGTGGTTGCGGTAAAACTGCACTCATTTGTTTAATAATGTTTCTACTGAAACAGGTGCCTTACTTGCTTTGTTCTCCAGAAGCAGCTTTATAGATTTAAGCACTGAGTATACAGTACACAGTGGCACTATTAACAAATCAGAATGAGGCCAAGGGAAAATTCATCTAGGATCCACACACCTAAATGCAGTTAGTAAACAGAGACACCAACTCTCATTAAGCATAATTAAACCTAATATTGACTGTAAACTGTTACTTACCTTAAACTTCTCTATAGAGAGTGTGGAAAGGGATTAACCTAGCAGATTGGGACATTAATTACTACCTCTTTCACATTAGAGTTACCATCAAGAAGGGCTATATTCATAAATAAAACATAGGAGGGATTGAGAGACTGAAAATATGTAAATTTATTTTATAAAAAGGAACGAAAAGTCTAAATTGAAAAAAAAATAGTGAGCTGTGAGTGATGCCAGCTCCAGCAAAATGGAGCTCTGGCTAATTACTACAAAAAAATAGGCTTAAATAATTACAGAAATGTACCCTTGCCTTCTGACTGACAGAACCTGTTTCACAAGAGACTCCAGCTCAACTAAGTATACTCTTTTTCATGCATAGCTTCCTCCACTTTCTTAAACTAATATGGAGTTTAAGAGAGGATGAAGAGACTTGGGAGAAATATAATTTTTCCCTTTTTTTCTCAGTCATTAATAGCCTTTTATTTATGAAATTGATTATAATGACTATATAAATGTTTTTTGGCTTGTCAACAAAGAAGGCACAGTGCTGTTTTTTGTTCAGTCAAAATGGTCCACTAACTGATCTCCTGCTACTATTTAATAATCTCCTTCTTGGGTGGAATCTAAAAAGTATGTTTTGAAGGATATAAAAATGTCAGCTAAATTTAAGATCGACTGTTAAACTTTTATATTATACTGCTGCCCCAAGGGGGAATACCAGGATCTAGGAGATAAGAATTTAAAGAGAAAAGCAAAATAATGACAATACAAACTTATCTACCAGCCTTAGAATTTTCTTCAAAATCTATCAGGCTGTCTGTCTCCAGTGAGTATATACTGTTATCTTATTACTTGCTTTCTATTTCCTTTCCAATAAGGGACCAGATACTCACATCTGGGTGGGGTTTCTTATTACTTCACCAGGGCGGGGTTCTAATGTTTGGGACAAAATCCCATATACAATCTTGTGTATGATTGTTGTATTAAACCACAGTTTAGGTATAATATACTAGGCTTTTACCTAGATTTTAGTGCTATCATGCCAAATATTATCTTTCATGTGCTCAAGAGCACCAGAGGAATATAGCAATTGTGCATGTGGAAAAGGGAGCATAGAAAGTAAGCCTGGAGCATGTATTCATTTTGTAGTGGATGTGGAGTTCAGTTTTAAAATAAAACCCCTAATTTTTCCCTGAATTTAATGCTCATTTCACAATTTATGAGATTAACTTATGCAGCAGAAGTAAGTAATGGACAAAAATCTATCCTTCATTTTCCCATTGAACAGAAATTTGCAAACTGGTTGGATGACAGAGGATGAACGAAAACAGTAAGAGTGAGATTACTTCTATCCTCTGTTCTTGTAACAATCGTGATATTACGAAATAACCATAACAATGGCATTCTTATTAATCAGACGTATTTATACAGAATTAGTGTTGGCTTCTGCTCTATATTACCTTTAGTTTTACATGAACTTTTATTATCTGTGCATATCGAAAGAGACATGGTGAATGAACAAAGAAACCCTGTTATGAGACAAGTATTATTTGACATTTTGGGAAGCTCTTATTATAGGGTTATCTCTTAGGCAAGAACAACGGGAAGGTTGTCATTAGTTGCACTATTACAGATACTCTGGATTTTTAAAAACAGAAATGGAGCCCACTTTTTTCCTTGAAGAAGATTCATCAATTAGAACAATTAGAGTGATCTGAGACTTCCAACCGAGACTTGTCCTCCTAATGTTCTTGTTTTATCATGTGAAACAATGACCTCATAAGGCATCTTTTAAGATAATTGATTTTTCCTTGGATTACAGAGCTAGCTAGCTGTATGGTACCCTTATTTTTTCAAAGATGAATAATTATTTTTAGACTTCTGGAAAATCTCTGATTAAACCAAAATGCAGAAGTCTTGCAAGGTCTACAACCCTACTGCAAACCAGATGCCTTTTAGTTTTTGTACTAAAGGAGGATAGTTCTAAGTTCTTTTGAGAGCCTTTTCCTGGGCTTATGTGACATATTTGACTAGGAATTATGGTTAAAAAAAAAAAAAAAAGTATGATGGTGGATTCTACTGAATCTCCTCTTAAAACCACTGGGCCCACACTTTCAGAGATTGACAGTTATCATGTATATATTGTTTTTTTTACCTGCAGAAGGACACTCACATTTCTTCAAAGAAATGTTTCTACTCACTATTTCCATTTCTTCACCAATCCATTCAGCAATTCACCTTGTCTGCTTCAGAGACCTCCATCACTTCTCCAAATTAGCTCTCACTGGGACCTCAGTGAGCATTTGACCTTGCTGACCACTCCTTCCTTATTGCAATGCTTTCTTCCCTTATTTTTCATGGCATCATGCTTTCTTGATTTTCTTACTATGCTCCTTGTCATTTCCTCACTATGTCCTTTGCAGGCATTTTTTTCTGATATCCAGCTATTAAATGTTGGATCTCCCTAAGACTGGTTGCAAAGCTCTTCTGACGATGTCTAGAATTTTAGATATCTTTCTAACCAGAACACATTGAAATGTTTTCAGGGAATGTATTATAATTCTTTTAAGGTTCTTGTTTAGGGATCATGTTTTAAAGGCCATATTTATGTGAACAGTTTTGTATTCTTTATCACTAGTGAAATATAATACTCAACACATCCCCATAGAGGAGCTCATGTGGTACTTTTTGTTTAAATTTGTAAATTTTACAAAATCTTCTTGATGTCTGTATGCTTTAACCTGGGGCAATTATTAATCCTCTGTGTCTCAGTTTCTTAATCTGTAGTACGTAGGGAGTCATCCCAGCTCTTTAGGATTCCATGATGCTGTGGTTTGATATTTTACTATTTGAAAAGGATAGTGAAATATAAACATGTACAGTTGACACTTTGAATTCCACAGTCAAAATTTATAAAAGCATTTTCTCATCATTTCCACTTCACATTTTCTTCCTATATCTAACATAGTTTTGTGCTTGTGAAAATACATATTTCTAATTCCATGTTTACCCAAAATTTATTTGCACAGTTTTTGCTATGAAACTTTCTGAAAAGCCTTTTGAAAATCTGAATAGATTATATATTCTAGTTACTGCATTTGCAGATGCTTATTTAATGCCACAAGAAGCCTAGATAGAGAGACTCAATTCACCAAGTGGGCAAAAGCTTTTTGTGGATCTTCCTGTTTTATACATATTCCCACTGTTTGCCTTTGGTTACAAAGGCTGCTTCTAAACCCCTTTTTTGGGGGACATTTGGCTACATTGCCAATCTTTCAGCACTTTGTGAAAATGGCCATTTTAAGAACAGGTTAGTTTTTCTGAGCACAGTTTTATTTTGATTGGTACCTGTTTGCTGCTAGTTACTTATTTGCAGCTAGCTTTTTAGTTAAGAAAGACTTTTGTATTTGCCATTGTTTTAAATATAGACCCTCTAAATTTGTATGCTTCAAAATATATTTGAGGCATGAGAGTCTCCAAGTGTGTGTGTGTATGTGTGTGTGTATATATAAATATAGATGTGTGTGTGTGTGTATCTGGTGTGTGTAGATATATATGTTTTGTTTTTGACCTACAACAACTACTGTTTGAATTTCCTTACTTGTTACTAGCTGACTGATTCTCTTTGGTATACAGACAAAAACAACCAAAACAAAAACCGCATTTGGTGTTGGTGTCCCTTGCAAATTTGTCATCATTTTTCTCATTTACTTACTTTCTTACCTTTCCCAATATCTAATGTCTTTTCTTTCTTCCTTTGGATATTTTTTAACTGAATACTCCAGTGGGCAGTCCACCTGAATTTCCCCTCAGACATTCCACTATGTGATCTGCCTTCTCTCATTTGAGCGATCTTTTCATTTTAAAAATGGTATTTTCTCTCATGTTTATTCATTTTGTCATTTAAAAGTAAAGGAGGATATTCTTCATTCCGATTCTGTTTTCCCTTATGTCAATTTTTTTTTTGTTTATTAACGTTTTATTGAGGGAAATGTTTGAAGATAAGCCTTAAGCAACCTGTGTGGTATTCTGTTTTAAAAACACTATTTTAAGTGTGTTTAAGGTTAGCTGTTCATCTCTAATTGTCATTATTGCTCATTAGGAGAAGTGAGAAATCACTTCAGTTTTTCTTGGGTTTCTGGAAGGAAAGTAGTTGAGATATTCAGAGTATTTGTGAATTTTAATTTTTGGTCACCTTAAAACTTGGTTATGCATAGTTTGGTCCCATGCTATCCAGGAATAGGAAAATTTATATGTGAAAAATCTAAGTACAGTGTTATCACTTCTGGGTTATTTACGAATTCTAACTATTTCTCTTTTTCTCCTGATGTCTTCAAAATGCCTATTATAGCTTTCCTTTTTTTTTTGAGACAGAGTCTCTACTCTGTTGCCCAGGCTGGAGTACAGTGGTGCAATCTCGGCTCATGGCAACTTCCGCCTCCTAGGTTCAAGTGATTCTCCTGCCTCAGCCTTCTGAGTAACTAGGATTACAGGTGTGTGCCACCACTCTAGCTAATATTTTGTATTTTTAGTAGAGATGGGGTTTCACCATGTTGGCCAGGCTGATCTCGAACTTCAGACCTCAAGTGATGTGCCCACCTTGGCCTCCCAAAGTGCTGGTATTACAGTCATGAGCCACTGCGCCCAGCCCAAAATGTCTATTATTTCAAGCTAGGGAAAGATAACTAAGTTTTTTAAATCCATAAGATAAAGATTGTATTCTGCTCTGAGTAAGAAAAACTCACCCACTCCACTGCAAGTGTTAATTTTGTGCTCCAGTAGAAAGTCACCAGCTGATTTTTGTCTTCATTAAAAAATTTTTAAATGTTGAACTGTTCCTAGATTTTATGGATGAGGATAGTAGATGGAGCATTATGAACTGTTTATTACTCTCACACAAAGTAAGTTACAGGAAGTAAGAAAAAATATTACAAAATAAATTCTTTAGACGGAAATCATGATTTCTCCTTATTGGATTTTGTCTGCAGAATAGCAGATCCGCCAAAGAGTAAATAATCAACATAAATTGATAGTGAAAATTCCTGAAGTTTTTCCCTGAAAAGGGAGCTTGAGAAAGCAAATGTCTTTACAGCTTTAAGGAAAATGTCACTTCTGAAATGCTATGCATTAATAAACATAGATATTTGTGTAGAGACACTCAAATAGAGATGAGTTCATTTTTAGTACAATGTGTGGGGAGTGACATGCATGGAATTCCATTAATAGCAATGTATGTTGTGTTTTTTCATTTCATTTTGCTAATGAATTTAGTATTAGATTGATGGGTGCTAGGAAAGGAAGACTTAATTTGCAGAATAAGTAGCTGGAACAGTGTACACATCCCAGATAAGAGCTATCAAAGCTGACCTCCATTCATCTTGGAGGACAAACTCTAGATACAAAAGGATACTTGGAAACACTTGCTTCTCATCAGATATGAGTTGAACTGGCACCCTTTTGTCTATGGATTCATATTTATCTCTAGACGGTGATAACTCCTCCTAGGTAGCATTTAAAGCATGTGGTTGTCACGATGAAAAAGAAGCACTACTGGAATTCAGTGGATAGGGGAACGAGATGACGTTAAATCCTGCCATGAATAGCTGAAATTACTTAGAAAAGAGATTTGCCCAGTCACAAAGCCAATAGTATTTCTGTAGAGAAATGCTATTAGGGCAATAAGATAGATGTTCTTTATGGCAGTGGTTTTCATACATTTTCCTAATAATCCAAAGAGATAAATGCATTTAAATCATGACACCGTCTACATGCAGTCATATAATTAAAACAAAATTTCATAAGACAATATTTACCTTTCCTATGTGTTGCATTTTCCATTCTGTGCTCTAGTATCTCATCCCATCCCATCCTAGCTTAGCTTATCCTATCCTATTTTATCTTATCCTAACTTTTCTTTAAAGTCTACAGCCCACTATCTTAATTTCAAGAGCACTGACACTGTGACCTACAGTTTGAGAAAAACTGTTTTAGAGCTCTTTAAATTTCCTAGTGAAGATAGGACAAAAGAGAAAATAACTGAAGAGTTGCCTGTAGTATGATTTGGTTTCCTTATAACCTAAGCAGAGCCCAAAATTTTCATGTGTAACTATTGTCCAAATTTTGTTTTAGAAGAGGTGTGGACCTGTATGCCAGCACTCCAGGCATAAAGCCTAACTGCCACCTTTGCCCTCTGTTGCCATGATAATGAGGGAAGTGAGACAGAAAACTCTAGCCCAGCTCACTCACAGAATTTGGATCCAATAGCTCAAATCTGCCTCTATGTTGCTGGAACAGTGTACATTGTTGCATGTTAGGAACCGTGTGGCATTATGTCAGTATGAACAGGGTTCACTGAGATGACAGTGAAACACTTCACTCTTCCTGTCAAAGTGAGTCATACTTAAGCTGCTTGATGGTGGTTTGGTACATTAGGCCTCTCCCTTACATGTTGTTGATTGAGGAAAATGCAGAGTCAAGTAGCCGTTTGGTGTAGTGCCCAATTTATCATAGTTGTATAAAGTTAACCAAAATTCTTGGATCCTCAGGATATTTCCAGATATAGCTTGTCAGAATGTTTGTAGAAGCATACTTGCTGATGGGAAGCCTGCCATTATACCTTAATTTTCTTCAGGTCATCCACTTACTTCAAACCGAAGTGATTATACAAATTAAATATAATCTATGATTCTCAGCTAAGGGAGGGAAAGGTTATGTTGAAAAAAGCTTCCCTAGTGATTTCAGTATATCTTCCTAGTTGAAGATTATTATTGGCCTATTTCCAGGATGTCTACCTTGCTGTCTTAGTCTGAGTCATCAGAAGACCTGCAGAACAGGGTTTGGTCACAAAGGGGTGAACTGAATATGGGGGATTTTCTGTTGTCATCTTCCTTGTTTATGGGTTATTGTCTTGAGTATTTGTCCACTAGTTTGACTGAAAAGGCCAGGGTTTAAGTTTGTCCCCTGCTTTTGTTGTGTTGTCCCAGTGACATTTGGAAAATAACTTGAGTAGTGAATTGGAAGTATATTTTGGGGGAACAAGATCATTCCATTCAGCTCCTGCTTCTATGAGCTGAGTTTGATTAGCATTTTTTACATACTTTTGTCCATATAGCATGTGTTTATCTTGTTGTTAGAGACCTTGGTATTATTTTCAGTAGTAGAACACATTTAGTACTAAATCTTTAGCATGATATATGGGTGTTTCAGATCTATCTGTTAATTAAAACCAACACTATTTGGCATCAAACTTTAGATTTAAACAATTATTAGACCTAGTATGTCACAAAATTTGCCTTTTCCTTGTCCATTTTCACTAAAACCCTCTCCTGGTTATTTTCCACTTACATCCATGAAAGGAGGTCAGTTCTTTAAAAACAAAACAGAATAAAATATACCCCCCACCTCCATTTTTTTTTTTGTTTGTTGGTTGGTTTAACTTTACCCAGAAGAACTGATTCCCTAGAAAGCCAGAGTCAGAGAGGTGATGGAGTGACAGTTGTTTTTCCTTTTCCTCTTTGGAGCTATCATTTCTATTTGAAGACGATGACTTACCAGTGCCCTAACTTTCCCTTATAGTGAGAAATATCTTGCATGGAAGACATCTCTGTGGATGGTTTCAAGGTTAAGTACTAGAGCTAAGATGATGAGAACTTGGCCCACTTGTGTTGGGCCGTGTGAAAAGAAACAGTGTGATTTTTGTCAGTCTTTAGAGAGTGGTTGTTATTAAGTCAGTAAAGCAAGATCAGAAGACTTGCACGATAGTCTTCCGTCATGCAACTAACAAGTGAATTCAATTCAGTCGTTAGGAATGATGCAAAACAATGTGGAGAGAAAAAGAAAGATAATTTTGTATGTGCTCTGTAAACAGAACTCAGGCAACTGTGTTTTGTTTATATTGATCCTCAACCACTTAGTGCATGGATAGATATATCTGATTTTCAGCTAGAGTGTTCAGGTATACAGCTGAAAGTGCAGCTATCCTGTCTCTGTCTACTGCCATTTAGTAACTTGTCTAAGGGTCTCTGGAGCTGGAGTTATCAGAATTCTTTCATAGTTATTGGAGGGCTAATTGTACTGGTTTACCCTGAGTTGGTGAAGGGCTCAAAGCCTGATCTCCAACTTTCAGGTAACCGTAGGGGCAGTAGTGTCCTTCACCTCAGGGTTCACCTGCTCTTTATGGGATAATTGTATGGGATGACACAGAACTTCAGACTTCTACCTGGCAGACAAGAAGGTTCCTTTAGAATTACTATTCACCACTCTGTGGGTAGATGAGCTTTGTCAGCAGCAATGGCAACTGCAAGTGAAGACACCTTTGTTTACCTTTGGTCCTTGGTATCACCTAGGGCAACATGGTATCTACCTAGCTTCATAAGATGTTGTTCTAGCCAGAACTCAATGAAGTTTTATGTTCCTCTGATACTTCCCTTGGAAGATGAGTGGCCTCTAACAGTATTTGCAGTTGAGTGCACTTTAGGTGCCCCAAACCTTATCTTAGCTTGGAAGAGACCAGTGACAATTCAACTTTCGCTTATTCTCAGTGTTCTCATTGAAGCATGCTGGCACCGGCACTGACACTTAAACTCACACTGCTTAGTCGAATCCTTCTTAAAGTGTGTGTGTAATTAAAATAGAAACAAGAAGGACACATTAAACTTATTTCAGACTCATTACCTGATTCCTTTTAAGGATTAATATATAGTAAAAATATACATATTTTTATAGCTACCTACCAACCACCTTACTGATTTTACAAGAAAATATTGGTTTTCTGTTTGTTAAATCATTTCACATTATTAAAATTGCCACTTTCTGATTTTTGATTATTTTCCTAATCAGAAACCACCTACCTTTTATATAACATTCTAAAGAATTGATTAATGGGGTTTAAAAACAAATATTTAAAGCAAATATTCAACTTAACTGAAGACAAACCTATTTGGATTACACAAATATTTAAACAAAGTAGCAAGCCTGTTTCATAAAAGTATGAAAACTGCACTTTCACAGTGAGATTAGCGGAAATTCATTTCTGTATAACTTTATTTTCAATTTACATCTTGCAAAGATTTGACCTCCCCATTCTCAGCTTTCTGCCTCTGCTGATATGACTTCTCTCTAGAGAACTAACCATTACTCTTACCAAAACTGTAGTTGACTATATAAAAAAACCTTACTCATTTTGAGCTAAAAATTTGGTAAGGAATATAATTTCTTAAATGCTATTAAGTTTTTGAATGATCATGTGCTCTTTCTTATGAAGCTAATTTTTTGAGTTCTATGTTTTTACTAATTATCTACTAGTCTATTACTGAGAAAATGGTGTTGATATCTCCAAATATAATTGTAGATTTTTCCATTTCACCTTTCAATTCTGTCAGTTTTTATGTCTTCATGTATTTTGAAACTCTGTTGTTAGGGCATACAGATTTAGAATTATTATATATTATGCCTGATTAGCTCTTTAACATTATATGATGCACCTTGTATCACTAGCAGTTTTGTTCACTTTGAGATCTACTTTGTCCAATATTAATATAGCCATTCCAGCTTTATTATAATTAGAGTTTGCAGCACATATACTTTTCTTCAAACCTACCTTTTTCATTATATTTGAAGTAAATTTGTTGAAAACTGTATAATTGGGTCATTTAAAAAAATCCATTCTGATAATCTCTGTCTTTAATTGGTGTATTTATGCCATTCACATTTAATGTAATTATTGTTACATTTCAATTAATGTCTTTCATTTTATATTTTCATTTCTGTTTATTTCTTCTGTTTTCCTTTGTTTTTCATTTTCTGTGTTGTTTTGGGTTATTTGAACATTTTTTAGCATTCAATTCAAATTTATCTATTGTTCTTCTGATGATATTTCTTTGTATAGTTGTTTTTAGAGGTTGTTCTAAAGTTGTTCAATATACATATCTTTTTATACTCTTCTTAGAATCAATATTTTATAGATTTAAATAGAATGTAGAAATATTAAAACCATATAAGTCCTTTTACTCTCTCAGTTTTGCATTATTGTTGTATCATATATTATATCTACATACATTGGAAGCCCTATCAGATAATGTTGTAATTTTGCATTAAATTGTCAAACATGTTTTAAAGAACCCAAGATAATAATCGTTTCTTATATTTACTCATAGGTTTATCACTTTTTTTCCTCTTCCTTTGTTCCTGATGTTCAGTGTTTATATCAATGGCAATGTTGTATCATTTGCCTTCTTTCTGGAGAATTTCCTTTTAGCAAATGTTTTAGAGTGGGTATTTTTATACAGGATATAGAATTCTCTGTGCTGTCTCAGTGCTTTAAAAAAGGGATGCCATTTCCTTCAAGTTTTCATGGTTTCTGATTAGACTTCCACAGTCATTTGAATCCTGTTTCCCTGTAGATAATATGTGATTTTCTCTGGATGCTTTCAAGACAGTTTTCCCTGTCTTCAATCTCCAGCAGTTCTGTTTTAATGTGTCCAGAGACTGATTGTTTTTGTTTTTCTTTCTGTTTGGGGTTTGCTATACTTCTTGACTCTGTGGGTTTATGTATTTCCCAGAATTTGAGAATTTTCTAGCCATTCTTTTGTCAAATGCCTTTTCAGAGTTATGATCTTAGTTAATTTTCTGCTGCTATAAAAGAATACCACAAATTGGATAATTGATTCAGAACAGACATAATTATTTGGCTCACAGTTCTAAAAGCTGAGAAGTCTGAGATCATGACACTAGCATCTGACAAGGGTGATCTCATGATGGAAGACATCATATGGCAAGAAAGCACATGACAGAGAGGAAATTGGGCCAAACTTATTCTTTTTATCAACAACTCACTCCTGTGATAACTAATAAACTCCCACATTAATGACATTAGTCTGTCTTACTCACCTTCTAAAGGTCCTGACCCTCAACACTGTTACAATGGCAATTAAATTTCAACATGAGATTTGGAGAGGGCATTCAACACATAGCATACTCTTTCTTTTCTGCTTCTGTTAATATAATGACATGAATGCTAGACTTCTTGTTATTGCCCCACAGGTTTCTGAGCCACTTTTTTTTTTCTTTATTGCTCACATTGGATAATTACAGTTGATCTATCTTAAAGTTTATTGACTAATTTCTGTATTATCTTTATTTTGTTGGAGACCATCCAGTAATATTTTGTTGTATTTTAAAAAATTTTTGTTTTTCAGTTTTAAGCCTGTTTCTCATTGCTTGTTTCAGCATTTTTAGAATAGTAAATTTAAAGTTTTTGTCAAACAGTTCCAACATCTTTGTCATTTTAGGTTTTATGTCCATTGATTATGTTTTCTAATGTGAGTTGACATGTTCCTAGTTCTTCATGTGCCTGGTGATTTTGGATTATTTCTTAGACATTCTTAATATCATGTTATGAGATTCTGAGTCATATTTAAATTCTGTGGGGAAGGTTGACATTTTTGTTTTAACAGGCAATTGACCTGGTTAGGTTCAGGTTGTAAGATACAAGATTCCTTCTGTGGTTTCAGTGTCAGTTTTGTTTACAGTGCTTATCAGGTCTGTCTTGTGTGTATACCAGTGAACAATCTTGGATGTAGGCATTGGTCTGTCTGTTAATTTCATTCTCAATTTTATTCATATGCTGATTAAAATCAGATCCATGCATGTACAGCTAAAGATGAGCCCAGAATTTTATAACCCTATAAGGTCACTTTCTGCAGTCCCTTTTTCTCTGTGCTCTTTCACTAGTATTTTTTTGTTTTCCTGGAGCTCCCCTTTATGTCCTCCAGCCAGCAAGCTGGGGCTTTATTTACCTCATATGCACATTTCTGTGACTATGCCCATATTTAAAGCTAAGTCACAGGAAAACAGAGAAAAAAATAAAAGCAATGGAAATTCTTATGGCCGCAACTGTTTTTAAAGATAATTTTTAAACAAAGTATTTTAGTGCAGGAAAACATAGTTACAAATTCAGAAATTATAAAAATATAGATAAGTGAATTTTCACAAAGTGAACATATTCATATAAGCAGCACCAGACCGATAAAAAAAAAAAAGAGCAGACCACAAAGATCCCTTTATCCATCTTTCCAGTCTCTACTTCCTCAGGATAACCACTATCATGACTTCTAATATTAGTTTATTTTTGAAAAATACAGAAATAGAATCATGTGATTATATATTCTTCTGTATATGGCTTCTTATGCTCACATTTCTGAGATTCATTTATATTATGTTGCATTTACATGTGCTTGCAGATTTTAAAACTTTTATTGCTATATAATATTTCCACGTATTAATATAATCACAATTTTATTATTATTATTTTCAGCTCTTCTACTATAGATGGGCATTTGGCTTATTTCCAGTTTGAAGCCATTATGAATTGTGTGGCCACATGCATATTCTACTACATGTCTTGTTTTACATATTTAAGCATTCTTATTGGGTATATGCTGAGGAGTGATATTGCTGGTATGCTTATGTTCAGCTTTAGTAGATAGTGCCAAATAATTTTCAGTGTTATTGTACCAATTTACATTATCAGTAGCAGCACAGTAATGTCCTCCCCTCCACTTGATTCATGATTTCAGTTTCCACGGTTTCAGTTATCCATATTCAACTGCAGCCCAAATTTTATCATCCCATATCATCACAAGAAGGGCTCACCCTTAAGTACAAAAAGATATTTTGAGAAGGAAATAGAGAGAGAAGAGAAGGGAGGGAGACCACATTCATATAACGAGTATAGTGCTATAATTGTTCTATTTTATGATTATGTTGTTAATCTCATACTGTTCCTACTTTATACATTAAATCTTAGCATAAGTATTTATGTATAGGAAAAAACATAGTTTATGTAGGATTGGGTGCTATTTGTAGTTTCAGGCATCCACTAAGGAATTTGGAGTGTATTCCCCATTGATAAAGGGGGACTACCGTATAAGAGAGGTCCTGTTCTACTTGTTGAAAACACTTAGTATTATCTGTCTTTATTCATTTTAGCTTTTCAGGCATGTGTGACATGGTAGTCCGTGGTGGCTTTGGTTTACATTTCTCTAATGATTAGTGAAATTAAGCATCTTTTCATATGTTTATTTTCCACTTGGGTATCCTTTTTTGTGATTTGCACGTTGAAAGGTATTGCCCATTCTCCAGCTGGGTTTGTTACTGTTTTTATTATTAAGTTATTGGGATTTCGTTTTATATTCTGATACATACTTCTTTGTCAGATATACTTATTACAGATATCTACTTTTATTTTGAGGCTTATGTTTTTACTCTCTTGTAATTGTCTTTTTTTTCTTTTTTGAGACAGAGTTTTACTCTGTTGCCCAGGCTGGAGTACAGTGGTGCGATCTTGGCTCACTGAAACCTTTGCTTCCTGGGTTTGAGTGATTCTCCTGCCTCAGCTTCCCGAGTAGCTGGGATTACAGGCGCACACCACCATGCCCAGCTAATTTTTGTATTTTTAGTAGAGATGGGGTTTTATCAGGATAGCCAGACTGGTCTCAAACTCCCGACCTCAGGTGATCTGGCCACCTTGGCCTCTCAAAGTGCTGGGATTACAGGCATGAGCCACCACGCCTGGCCTTATAGTTGTCTTTTGGTAACAAAAGTTTTCTATTTTAATGTACTTCAATGATCACTTTCTTCTTTTGGAGTTAGTGTTTTATATCCTGTTTAAAACCAAAACAAAAAAATGGAAAAGCCTTTGCCTACAATATCATAAAGACATTTTCCTTTGTTATATTCCAGAATCTTTATTGTTTGCCATTAAAATTTAGGTCTGCATTTTACTTGAAATTCATTTTTTTGTGTTAAGTGTGAAATGGGGACAAGGATGGACAGGATTCATTTTTTCTTTTAAAAAATTGATCAAGTGCCATTTGTTGAAAAGGTTGTCCTTTCCCTGAGTACGTCAGCAATAACTTTATTATAAATGTAGTGCCTACATATTCATGGATATATTCCTGGACTCCCATTCCGTGAATCTGTTTATTTCCTCTTGCATCAGTGATGCATGAGTAAATAGTGAATATTTAGAAGAAATCTTAGTATCTGGTAGTGTAAATCTTTTAGCTATGCTCATCTTTTTAGATTCTTGTAGTTAGTCTTGTTCCTTTTTATTTCCATAAAAATGTTAGAATCTGCTTGTTAATCTCTATAAAATGTAATTTGCTGGGATTTTGATTGAGATGGTATTTTGGGAATACTGATATCTAATCTATAAATGCATTATAATTCCCACTTATTTTATTCTTCTTTAATTTCTTCAGTAATATTTTATAGTTTTCTGCACAGTGGACTTGCATACTTTTTGTTAGATTCATTTCTACAATTAGATTTTTTAATGCTTTGCAATTGGTATCATTTTAAGTTTTATTTTCTAAATGTATATTATTACTACATAGGAAAACAATTCATATCTATCTACCTACCTACCTACCTATCTCTCTGTGACACACACACACACACACACACACACACAGTGGGGGGAGAGAGAGAGAGAGAGAGAGAGAGATTCACCTATTCACCTTGGCCAGGAAACTTGCTAAATTTACTTATTAATTATATTAGACTTTGTGGGTTCTTTTGAATTTTTTATAACACAGTCATGTTTTCTGTGAATAACTACAGTTTTATTTCTACCTTTTCATTCCATATAACTTTAACTTACAAATATTTTTGACTTGTTGCACTAGCTAGGACCACTGTATGCACAGCTAGGACCACTAGTATAACATTTTTTCTAGGTTTGGGTTTTGCTTTTTTGAAAATTGTAAATTTCCTTTATCCACTAGAGAACTTCTCTTCAACTCGTGAGTTTGCTGAGTTGTTCTTGTTGTTTTATATATGTGTTTCTGTGTTGTCTATTTTGTTTTGTGTTGTTTTTTAAATCACAAGGAATATTCACACACATTTCTGGATCTATTGAGATCATAGGATTTTTGTTATCTTAATATGTTTACCTGGTAAATTTAATTAATTAATTTTTGAATGTTAATCCACCCTTGCATTCTTAGAATAAACCCTACTTGATGTTATATTATCCTTTTCATACAGAATTTGATTTTCTTAATATTTTCTTTAAGATATTTCTATTTGCATTCAAAAGAGAGATTAGCCTGTAATTTTACCTTCTCTTAATGTTCTTGTCAGGTTTTCTTTGCATGGTTATATTATTCTCATAAAATGAGTTGGGAAGTATTCTCTCTATTTCTACCCTTGGAAGAGTTGTATATGATTGTTGCAATTTTTTTTCCATTAAATTTTTGAAATAATTTACCTGTGAAACTATTTGAGTCAGAAAGTTTTGTGGAAAGATTTTTTTAGTTTGTCTTTTATTTGTGTAAAGTTATGGTGTACAATTGTAATTTTGTTACATACATATATAGCATAGTGGTGAATTCAGAGCTTTCAGTGTATTCATAATCTGAATAACACACATAGTACCCATTAAATAATTTCTTATATCCACCCCCTTCCTCCTCAACCTTCCCAGTCTCCACTGTTTATCATTCCACCCTCTATGTCAATGTGTACACATTAGGTAGCTCCCACTTATAAGTGAGAACATAGGACATTTGTCTCTCTGTTTTTGAGTTATTTCACTTATAATAATGGCCTCCACTTCTATTCTTATTGCTGCAAAAGACGTGATTCCATTCTTTTTTATGGTTGGATAGTATCCTATTGCATACATATTTCACATTTTTAATCCCATCATCAATTGATGGGCATTTAAGTTGATTCCATATCTTTGCTATTGTGACTAGAGCTATGATAAACATATGAGTATAGGTATATTTTTGGCATAATAATTTCTTTTGGGGAGTAGATACCAAATGGTGGGATTGTTGGATTAAATAGTAGATCTATTTTTAGTTCTTTTAGAAATCTCCATATTGTTTTCCATAGTGATTGTAGTAATTTACATTCCCACCAACAGTGTATAAGCATTTCCTTTTCTGCAGTTCTTTGACAAGATCTGCTATTTTTGTTCTTTTTAAGTAATAGTTGTTCTGACTAGTCTAAGGTGATCTTTCATCGTGATTTTAATTTGCATTTCTTTGATTAGTGATGATGTTGAGCCTTTTTTCACATGTTTCTTGGCCATTTGTCTTATTTCTTTTGAAAAATGGCTATTCATGTCTTTCCCCCACATTTTGATAGGATTATTTGTTTTGTTGTTGTTGTTGAGTTGTTTGAGTTCCTTGTAAGTTCTAGATATTAGTCCTCTGTCTGACTGATAGTCTGTACATATTTTCTCCCATTCTGCAGGTTGTCTGTTCACTCTTGATTATTTCTATTTCTGGGAAGAAGCTTTTTAGTTTAATTAAGTACCATTTGTCTGTTTTTGTTTTGGTTTCTTGTGCTTTTGGGGTCTTACTAATGAATTCTTTCTCTAGACCAGTGTCCAGAAGAGTTTTCCAAATCAAATATTCATGTCTTTTAAAAGATGTAGTACTATGAGGGATTTCCATTTCTTCTTGTGTCCATTTTGGTAATATGTGTTTTTCAAGGGATTTATATGTTTCATCAAATTTTTCAAGTTTCTTGATGTAAACTTGTTCACCAGATCTTATTGTCTTTGTACTATGTCCATAGCATCTGTAAGAATACTCCATTTTTTCATTCCTGTTAAGGTTATTTGTCCTTTTCCATCTTTAAAATTTGTGTTTCTAGAGGACTACTACTTAGATTTGTCTTTCTTTACAAAAAGACACCATTTTTTTACTTTTATCAAGTTGATCTATTGCTTTGTTTGAAAGTATTTGATGTATTTTATAATCATTTGTTATTAATTTTGAGCTTAATTCAATTGTGGTCAGATAAGATATTCTATATGATATAAATACTTTGAAATTTATTGAGGCTTGCTATATGACTCAGTTTAAGGATACTTTTGCTACACGTTCTATGTGCACGTGCAAATATGTGTATTTTGTAGCTGTTGGATGCACGATTCTGTACATATAAATTAGATCAAATTTGCTAAATCTTGGTGTTCAAAACCTTTATTTATCTACCAACTTTTTACCAAGTTCTATCATTTACTGAGAGAAATATGTCAAAAATTTCTAACATGATTGTGTATTTGTTTATTTCACTTTTTAGTTTGGTCAATTTTTACATTTTAAGCTTATGTTGTTGGTTTGTACAAATTTGGAACTGTGATATCTTCCTACTAGATTAACTAGTGTTATGTAATGCTCTTCTTGTACTATTTCTTTTCATTCTATTTAGACTGATACTATAATGTATAGTGATATTAGCCTTCTTTTGGTTGGTGTTTGGTAAATTTTTTTTAGTACTTTTCCTTTCACATTTTCTGTATACCTATTTTTAAGGTATGTGTCCTGCAAATAGCATATTATTAATGGTGATTTTTAATTCAAAGTCCGACATTGTCTTTCAATGCAACTTTTAAATTTACATTAACTGCACTTGCTAATATTTGTTTTTTAAATTCTATCATCTTACTGTACTTTCTATTTTTTCTACCACTTTTATGTTTCCCATTTCTTCTCTCTTAACTTCTTTTTATTAATCAACCTTTTTATTTCATTTCCTCCTCTTTTAACTTGCTAATTATATATTTTTAATTTTTCTTAGTGGTTACCTAATGAGCTCTTCTGTAACTTACACCTTTTATCTCTTTTCGATGAAGAATTTTATTTGTCCCTCTCTCATTTTTTGTCTTATCATTGTCCTGAATTATAATTCTTCAAGTGCTCTAATTCCTAAAACATTATTTTTATTATTTTTCTCTATTTGTACACATACTAACCTTGTCTGTGTACTTTATTTTGCATTTCTATATCATTGAGATGCTTTTCCTTTTACTTGAAAGATGCCTATTAGTGTTCTTTTGTAGTATGAATCTTTCAGTGAAATATTTCCACAGTTTTGTTTTTCTGAAAATATTTTTATTTCGATTTTTTAAAAGAATACTTTCATTGGTTAGAGAATTCTAGGTTGGTATTTACTTTTTTGTGTATATATGTGTTTTGCTTTATTTTTATTTTACTTTTGATTGACAAGTAATTATATACATTTATGAGGTACAATGTGATGTTCAATATATGTTTACATTGTAGAATTAATAAATCAAGCTAATTAACGTTCATCACCTCAAATACTTACCATGTTTTTATGGTAAGAACATTTAAAGTATACTTTTAGCAGTTTTAAAGTATATAATACACTATTATAAATTATAGTGATCATACTGTGCAATAGATCTCTAAAACTTATTCTTCTTGTCTAGCTGAAACTTTGTGCTTTTTGAATAACATATCCCCCTTCTTCATCATCATCCATCACTCAGCCTCTAGTAACCACAATTTTGCTTTCTGTATCTGTGGCCTTTTTGGATTTCACACTTAAGTGAGATCATGCAGTATTTGTCTTTCTGTGCCTGGCTTATTTCACAGAACATAATATCTTTCAGGTCCATATATGTTGTTGTAAATGACAGGATTTCTTTATTTTCTAAGGCTGAATATTATTCTGTTGTGTGTATTTAACACATTTTCTTTATCTATTTGTATGTTGATGCCACTTAGGTTGCTTCCGTATCTTAGATATTGTGAATAATGCTACGATGAATGTGGGAGAGCAGATATCTCTTCAGCATACTCATGTCAGTTCCTTAGGATATATATCCTGAAGTCAAATTACTGGATCATATGGTAATTATATTTGTAGTTTTTGAAGAGTCTTCATATTGTTTTTCATAATGGCTGTACCAAATTTGTATTCCTACCAACAATGTATAAGAGTTTAATTTTCTCCAAATTCTTGCCAACCCTTGCTATCTTTTAACTTTTTGAAGGAAGCCTAACAGGTGCGAGGTGATCTCATTGTGGTTCTAATTTGCTTTTCCTTAATGATTAGTAACGTTGAGCATTTTTTCACATATCTGTTGGCCATTTTTATGTCTTCCTCTGAGAAATGTCTATTCAGATATTTTACTCATTTTTTAATCAGGTTATTTAGTTTTTTGTTGTTGTTTGGTTTTCTTAGGTTGATAGTTACTTTTTGAAAGCATTTTAAAGATATCATGACTTTGTTCTCTGGCTTCAGTTGTTTTTCGTGAGCAATCAGTTATCCAACTTACTAATCCTTACAAAGTAATGCATTTTTATTTTTCTGGCTATTTTGAGATTGCCTTTTTGATTATTGTTTATTTTTAAATAGTTTTACAAACAGGCTTTTTTTTTTTTTTTTTTTGTAGTTGGTTTCTTTGTGTGTATCCTGCTTGGGGTTCGTAGACATCCTTGAATTTGTGGCTTGATGCTTTTGCCAGTTTTGGAAAATTCTTGGCCATTATTGCTTTGAATTTTGTTTCTGCCTATTCTTCTTACCCTTTCCTTCTGGGACTAGAGATATTTGTATGTTAAACATTTTTAACCTGTTCCTATATATCTCTAATACTTCTTCTTTTGTTATCATCCTTATTTCTCTCTTTGTTTTGTTCTGGATATTTTCTATTAACCTATTTTCAAGTTCACAAATCAGATCTTCTGTTGTATCTAACTGGCTGTGATTGAGTTATTAATTTTGTTTTATTGTTAGTTCTAGAATAATCTTTGGGTTTTTAATATAAATCCCAGTTCTCTGATTAATCTCACTCTTTTTCCTCTACGACTGAAACCATATTTATCACTGTTTTCTTTTAAAAGACTGTGTCTGATAATTCTTTAATCTGTATCATTTTTGAATTTATGTTTTTGTCTATTATTTTTTCTCTGTTTGGTTCTTTGATCCTCATTCCTAGCGTGTTTGATGATTTTTACATATTAAAAATTTAGAGTGTTTTGTATGGTATTGTATGTTTCCATGGAGGTTTAATTTTCTCCTCACAGATTATTAGAATAAAGGTAATTTACCTTAATCTAATCAGGGATTAAGACAATTTGAAGTTGGATTTCCATCTTTGTGATGACTACTCTAGTTATGGTTTTCCCTTAGTTTTATAAATAGTCATTTAGAGGTTCAAATAAAATTCTGGGTGCTTTTCAAGTTGTCACTAAAATCCAGTTTTTTGCTTCGTTGGTATAAGACTACTGAATATTCTTTTTAATGTCCTAGTATTCAGGTTGCTGTTTTCCGCTTGTTTGTCTTTTGATTTTCTCACTCCAAGAAAGAGGAACTGGAAATGTTTTAGGGGTTAAAAGTGGAAAAAGAATACAGGCCTCACCTCATTGCATTTACATTTTTTTCAGGATCTCGATTCCTTATGTCTTGGCTATGTTGACAGCTCCAAAGTGTAATTTGTGCCCTCCTCTCTTTACAAGACTTCTTAATGTTCTAATCTGGAGCTTTGTACACCATCTCGCATGCTGTTCTACTTAGAAAACAGCAAATGCCTTGAATTTGAAAAGTAGTAAACAACATAGGGCTTACTTTAATGCATTTACTTCCTTTATGGACTACTGAGTTTTAAGTTGAAATTACTTTGGTTGGTGCCTGGTGCCTTCAAACAGTTTTTGAAATAATTTCATTTTATTCAGCTTTAATAGTTTTTCTCAACGAGAGGGGTGATTTGATATAAGCTACTCTATCATAATAGAACTGGAGTTCTTCTTATGATGCTAATTTGATTGACATGATATTTGAGGGAGGGTGGTAGTTAACCACTATGTTTCTTTACAAAGTAACTTCTGCAGACATACCTCTTTTTCCATATGTATTTTATATTCCCCTCTATATGAATTTCTTACAAATATTTGAATGTATATATTATTCTTTCAGTATTTAAGTGTACAAAAAGAAGTTTATTTGCCTTATATAAATTGATTAATCTCTATTTGAATGCTTATAGTAATTTCCCTAGCTAAAACTATACTGTTCTGATATTGAAAAATCACCAAAAATAACATTATTTATAAAAGAAAGTTGGTTATCCCTGGTACAAAGGAAATTTTCTAATTTAGGTAATTACATGCATTCTGAGAATCCAAATAATAATGATAGACTAGGATGCTATAACTAAATTATTTATTAAACTGTGACTAATGCTTAACTGTGTCATAATGGTGCTAGGTTCCTTTCACAATAGGTAAAGGAATTTATAAGGGAAAGTCAGTATCATTTAAAAACTGATTTATGTATATCTTGTGATAGTAGTGAATAACTAGGCATAGACAGTACTTTTGTACATGGGATATAAACAGTTTTCAAAGTTATTTTGATTTGTTAATTTTTTTCCTGAAATATTGTCACCTCCCTGGGTAATGTGATAAACCGTGCATAATGTAATAGTTGGTTAGTAAAACAATCATCCGCAGATAAATATCAGTGTTTGTCTTAGGAGATGCAATACTGGGAACCTGGTTAAAATGAAACAGTTTTAATAAAACTTGAACAGTGTGGACCTGGATAAGCACACCTATTTGGACAACGTGGATATTTATTTATTGTTACTAATAATCTATTATATTTTACAGTGATGATAGTATCAAAAGTTAAACACTTTCTGAAACAACAAATGAAAAATAAAACTACCAATTTATTATTCCAGAAGCTATAGTCTTTAGGTACCTTTTGACTTACATTCACTTTGCCCTGCTCATCAGAGACATATCTTTCTTTCTGACATCTCAGTTGTTTATCACATGCCTGCTTACCAGTTGCCTGTTATGGTTGATGAAAATTTATGGTTCAAAGTGTGTTTTTACAGAATTTGGGAAAACATTGCAAATCATGAATTCTATTGATTTGAAAGCATTTTAAAAACCTGAAGTTGGAGTCTAACTCCAGTTAAATGTTATCGTCAGGTCAGTCTCTTCTTTGTACTTTAATTTTCTCTTTCACAAAATGAGACTTGTAAAACATTTGTTAGTTACTCAAAGTCATTATAAGAACCAAATGAAGAGATGTATGTGAAAATCTTTTCCCAAAGTAAAAACTGTTATGTAAATGTAGCAATTATTGTTATCCCTGTCATTATTAGTGCTGATGATAGCAGATGACTTCAGCACTGCACAGACGCATAAAACAGTTTCGATGAAACTTTTCTCTAGTTTGCCAGGTGATAAATATGAGGTATGCCCTCCTATCTGTAACTTACTGACATCCTTTGTATTTTTATTTTTGTTATTTTACTTCTTTTTAAAAATGACACCAAATTCACTCTATGGATTTTAGATCAATTTGGTAATAGGCTTGGATTAATTCCTTCATCAGTAACAATGAGTTATAAATTCAGTGAATTTAGCAAACTGGGAAAGGATTCCATCTTATTAAGAATAGGTCCCCTAAGGTCCCTGAATGCATTTCATTCATTGTTGAGTAGAGGAGCAATAGGCTCCTTTGGAACAAACTTACTGAATTACAAAGAGGAAATGGTTGAACCTCTTTGGTTCAAATGCTTGAACCATTATGAAATTCAGGCAATGGATGATATTTACCCAAGGCCAATATCGTAACATAAACAGAAAATACTAACTCCTTTAAAGCAATGTGCATTATTTTAATTCATGTAATCATTAAATTAATTACTTAAAGATCACAGATCATTTATTGATGGATTTTAAAGGAAAATAAATATGCATAAGCTGAATAAGAAGATTAAGAAGATAGGTATGCATTACATCAGAATGTCCTTCAAATAGACCTGGAAAACACATTTGTCTAATTAGGGTGCATGACAGCAGTCTATGAAACTAGTTCTTTTAAGCAAATAGAGGTCTACCCCGAGAGGGTTTGGACTATAGTAGGACTCAGGATACTTTCCATGGTCCAAAAAAGAAAATCAGAAATGAATGAATAATTCCTCCTTTCTTAGTTTATATGAATTAATCAAATTGCAATTACATTGTCACTAATGTGCACAGTGAAGAGAGTCTGAAAAGGCAATGAAATGCACTGTATTTAATGGACAGGTATCTTTAGGATATGGGACATATGGGTTTAAATTATGCACTTTCTATAAACAATTCTAGAATAGAGGGCCAAAACATACCCTTTCTCATTTTACACTGTGACCTTTGATTTGCTTGCACAGTACCTGGCAAATGGTTACTCTCAAACTGTTCAATCGCCTGTTGAAAAATGAATACACTAATACACACACATACCTACATATACAGAAGATACTCCTTACAATGATGGTGAAACACCTATACTGAATAGTCATAGAAGAGCATATGAAACATCAGTTTTCATTTAGAAACCCAATACAACAATTAAAATAAAACCATTCCTTTTTCCTTTCCCATCTTTGGCTTTGTTCAGTGTTATGTTGGAGCCATGAAGCTGTTTTCCAGAATTTGTTTTTAGAGACTGGGTCTTGGTGTGTCACCCAGTCTGGAGTGCAGTGGCATGATAATCACTCACTATGGCCTTGAACTCCTGGGCTCATCAGGTAATCCTCCTGCCTGGGCCTCCCAAAGTGATGGTATTGTAAGAGTGAGCCACCACACCTCGTCCCATAATTATTAAGACAGTATTCTTCAGATTTTTTATTATTATTATTATACTTTAAGTTCTTTGTTTTCTCTTCTATAGCTTCGTATTTCCCTGCTCACTTCGACTCTAAATCATTTTAACTATTTTGCTTTTTCACCTTTTTATTTTGAATGCTTCCTTCCCTCAGCTAATGGTCATACATTTTAATAAAGAAAATTTGGAAAATTCAAAAATGCAAAAAAAACTTCCTATTACTACCATATTGGTTTACTTTCTGCCAGTCTTAAAATATGTATCTTTTCAAAGCCTTGAATTTTAAAAGTTATACCATATTTTATCTCTATTTTCAATTTTACTTAAAATATAAGTATTTTTCCATTGTAATAACCACAGCATTTTTGGTAAAGTAGACATACTATAGCTACTTAACCAATCCTTATGCTTGCACATTTAAATTGTTTCTACCTTTCAATTATTTTTTAAAAGACTGTGATGAGCATCTTTGTTCATAAAGCTTTTTATCATTATTGTTTTGGTGTTTAGATTGCTTCCTTGAGATAGATTCCTAGAACTGGAATAAAGTCATATGTAGTGGTCATGCAGGTGTCTTTCTCAGCTCTGTTTTCAAGAGGAGCTTTTGTAGAGAGCATAATTGACAGCCTCCAGCTGCTATACCTGTGGATCCACCACAACATTCACACCGAAACCATCCTTCTTTGGAGCTGCTTCCACCCAGTGACTGAACGTGTCAGGAATACCAGATCCAGGACATTGCTGCCCAACACTAGATTCTTCTAATGGGTAACTCTGGTTCAGGGACTCCCTACTAACCTAGCTGAAACTTTCTTTTTTGTATTGTTTAAGGAATAATGAGAAGAAAAAAGTCTGTACATATTCAATACAGATGCAACTTTTTTTTCTAGAATATATTTTTTTATTATACTTTAAGTTCTGGGATATATGTGCAGAACATGCACGTTTGTTACATAGGTATACACGTGCCATGGTGGTTTGCTGCACGCATCAACCTGTCATCTACATTAGATATTTCTCCTAATGCTATCCCTCCCATACCCGCCCCCCGCAACCACCAGACAGGCCCCAGGGTGTGATGTTCCCCTCCCTGTGTCCATGTGTTCTCATTGTTCAACTCCCACTTATAAGTGAGAACATGCGTTGTTTGGTTTTCTGTTCCTGTGTTAGTCCACTGAGAATGATGGTTTCCAGCTTCATCCATGTCCCTGCAAAGGAGATGAACTCATCCTTTTTATGGCTGCATAGTATTCCATGGTATATATGTGCCACATTTTGTTTATCCAGTCTATCATTGATGGGCGTTAAAGACTTAAACGTAAGACCTAAAACCATAAAAACCCTAGAAGAAAACCTAGGCAATACCATTCAGGACATAAGTATGGGCAAAGACTTCATGACTAAAACACCAAAAGTGATGGCAACAAAAGCCAAAATGACAAATGGGATCTAATTAAACTAAAGAGTTTCTGCACAGCAAAAGAAACTGTCATCAGAGTGAACAGACAACCTACAGAATGGAAAAAAATTTTGCAATCTATCCATCTGACAAAGGGCTAATATCCAGAATCTATACAGAACTTTAAACAAATTTTTTATTTTATTTAATTTTTAATTTTTAATTTTAATTTTAATTTTTTTTTTTTTTTTTTTTTTTGAGACGGAGTCTCACTCTGTGCCCAGGCTGGAGTGCAGTGGCACATTCTCAGCTCACTGCAAGCTCTGCCTCCCAGGTTCGTGCCATTCTCCTATCTATTAAAATTTATTTGTTTTACTAATTTATTCATTCATTAAAAAACTTGACTTATAATTAATAGTTATAATACTTTTTTTGTGGCATTTTTGACAGTGTATTTCAATGAGGGTCTCATTCAATACTTATCTACCAGTTTTTTGAGTAAAGTATGTATGTGGAAGAAATATAATGATTGCTCATTTACTCAGGCTAAACTAAAATCATAGATGGTATTTATGATTTGCCAGCAGCAGTAGTGGTAGAATCCACCATCTCCTGACTCTCAGGAAAGACAAATAGTTTTAACATTTCTGTGATTATATTGCACATGTGTGTGTGCACATGCATGTGTGCATGCATCAGTGTGAGTGTGTATGAGTTTGTGTATGAGTTTGCAGTGTTTTTTGGATGAGAGGTAAAGCTTAAAATTCCTTAAGTTGTATTTTATTAATTTATTTTAACAATTTTGTTTTTTCTTTTGTTTTTCTCCACTGTCGTTTTTCCACCTTTATTTCCAAGGTGTCCCTGATCAACTGATTCCTATCAGGTAGTTAAATTATGCCGGTGCCAATCTCTGTGTCCCCAAACACACATAGCTAATCAAGAATAAAGTCATTTATTGTAAATTTACCTCTAGAATGAGCCCTCCTTTCTCTGATTTTGAGGATGGATAGATGCTCATTATGATCTGGTAGACAATTATAACATGCACATTCAGAGTCTAGGTGGATAGAAGAGTACTCTGCGTTAGGTGTTAAGACTTTTATTTTACTCATTTAAAGACAAAGATTTAAATGTGCTTGTTTAAATTCAACAAGCCCTTAGAGCCATGAGGCCTTGGGGGTAAGAGGTGCTTAAAACCAAATAGCACAGGAGCTGAAGAAGTAATTATATGCCAGATTGAAGATGGAGCTGAACAAAGACTGAGCTGATCTGGGAACAGGGGATGGCAAACTGAATTATGTCCCAGGTATCTACAGTCCGAGAAAGCAGACTGGAAAACATGCTGCTTCATACATTTTACCAAAGTTTACAAAAGGCAATAATTTTCAGATGGTTTACTAATCTTATTTACCCTTCTTTTCTGCATTTTTGCTTTAACATAATTTTTTTAAAAAAGAAAATTTTAATTGGAAGGATGTTTTGAGTCAAGAATATAACACTTCATAATGTAACATGTATTCTGGATTCAAGGTGGCAGGAAATAAAAAATAATTGGAGTGGAATTTCAATGTCTTTATTTCCCTGAAGACCAGCCTTTAAGAGCTTCCTCAAGTGTGTCTCCTCTTCCTAAAGGTAACGTGGTGGGGAAGGGAGAAGGTAGGAATTACTTTGACAAGATTTTAGTTGTTCTAAATCAGTGTGATTAATTTTATCTTAAAGACTTAAAATGTCCCACATTCCCTAGTTGCCAAGAACATGGTAGGGAGGAGACAAAGTATACGTTCTTTGTTTCAAAGTCTTTCGCAGAGAGTCTGATCTTTAAGAACAAATTCTAGGACTATGTAGTAGGGCTTAGAAATTACCATGACCCAAATTGATTTTTTCATTTGTCTTAAAGTTGATGGCTCATTTTTTGATGAAAGTAGAAACCATATCTATAAAAACTAATTTTTATAGGCATATCAAATCTGACCATAAAACAGAAAGCTGTTTTACATTTCTACACACATATTACTAAATAAGCTCACTGTGAGTATACAAGTACTATATGCATTTTTGCCTATGAAAATCTTTTTAAAACTGAAGAAATTTTGAAACTTTGGTGATGATAATTAACAATTATATGTTAAAAGTCAATATGGAAGCCTATTTTGTCATAACATTGTAACAAGGCAACAAGTTTTAACTGAACAATGGATTTCTGAGCTTCTAAGCAAATGCATTTTGACCTGTCATTTTTCACTACATGCAAATTTAGAAGAGACTCAGTTTATCATGACCTGTATGATACCTCTTAGAATGTTAAAAAGAAAAAAGAGGATAGAAAGAGGAAGGGCCACAGTACACATAAATCTTGCCTGCAGCTTCCACTAAAGTTACTCTGGAAAGTAACTTAAGGAAAAGAGATGATTGATTTATTTATTCAAATTTGGTGCTATTTGTTAATCCCCAAGTATGTTCTAGGCACAGATACTATGGTTAAAAAATATATAAGGTAAATACCTGATTTGGAGGAGCTTATTTTCAGTGGGAGGTAAAGGAGGAGGAAAAGGATATCAGAAAAAGGAATGAGCAATTTCAGAAAAGAGCAAAGTGCTGTGGCAGAGGTAAGCATAGATTTGAGGAATGGTGGGCAGCAAAGTAAAGAAGGCTTTCCTGAAGAGGTCGCAGCTAAGTTGAGATCTAAAAGATGAAGAGGACTCTGCCAGGGAAGAGTCTAGAAATGGGAAAGTTGGGGAAGGGTACATTTTAGGCAGTAGGAACAGTGCTTGGTGCAAAGACCCATAGGTGTAGGGTTTCAACAGATCAATAACTCGATGAGATTCATGCATTAGGGATATAAGAGAGACAAAAAAGGCAAGCATATAAGGGGTTCTTGTATTCTAAGGTGGGGTGTTCCAGGAGAGGTGCCAGATTAATGGTGCATTTACCTTGACCCTTTCCTGTGCTATTAGTAGGGAAGGGAGGAAGGATGGTTATGAATGCAGTGCAAGTGAGGTAGCAAAAAATTGATCTGATGATCTTTATTTTCACATTGGGATAGAGAGCAGATTGCTTTGCTGATACTGAAGGGGACGGGGTAGGTGGAATAGGAGATTTAATAAAAGTGGGAAAATTTGAAATAGATGTAAAATATACTAAAGTAAACAGATAATTAGGGAAACATGGAAGGATTATTAAGCAACATTTGGGGCCCAGCTAAGCTTAGAAGCTATAGATGTGTAGTGGTTATAATCTGTGAGTGTATGTGACCCACTTTAGCTGTTGCAGTTCTAGGAGTGGAGAAAGCAGATAGCTGGACTGTTCTAGGCCTGGGTTTTCACCTATGTTGATGCTCTTCCTGTTTCCTTCCACCACTCACCTCTTGTCACAGAAGACTGCTTATTGCTGATACTGTGACTGTCTGCCTGAAGGCATTTTTTGTTGTGGCTGCTGAGCAGGTTTGGCTCACAGTGTTGGACAGGCTTTAAGTACCAAATAGTAACTGTCACTAGAAGAAGACTTAAGCAAGTAACTGTTAGCAAGTTAGTGGATTACACTAGCATCCTTACCCTTCACATGGAATAACTGTGAAGCATGTTCTATACTGTTTTCCGAAGTATCCCAGTAGGACTAAACTCATTTCCCATAGCGGTAACTTGCTTAGTAATTGCACCCTTTATTGACTTTGTCCCCATTTCATTTATGGCAATGTAACAAACTACCTCGAAACAAAGGGGCTTAAAACAACAAAGATATGTTATTTTTTTACCAATATTTGGTGTGCCCAGGCTTAGATTAGTAATAGCTTGGGTCACTCATGTAGTTGCACTTGACTGGAAGCCTGCCTGTCTGGATCAGGAATGACTATGATGGCTTTACTTACGGGTTTTGGGCCTCAGTGCAATGTGTAGAATGTCTGGGGTCAGTCTGGGCCTCTCTCTTCCCATTGGTTCTCATCATTCACTAATCTAGCCTGAGCTTCTTTACATGGATCTGCATCCAAGGAAAGCAAAAGAAGAGGCTACCAGGACTCTTATAGCCTTGGCTTAGAACTAGCGTAACATCACTTCTGCTGCAATCTATTGTTCAAAAAAGGGCGCATGGTCAGTGCAGATTCAAGAGTGCAGGAAACAAACTCTGCCTCTTGATGGGAAGAGCAGCATGCTAGAGCAAGGCTTTGAGGAACTATTGATGGTTATCTTTGCAAACATTCTATCTTATTTCCCTTTTCCACCTTACGTCCTTTCTTCCTTACCAGTTTTCCATGGGGTTGTTCCCCAAATAAATTATTTGTACTAAAATTCTCATCTTAGATCTGTACTAAGAGAGCTTGGTAGGTGAGATAGGAAGACCAAGAAGTGAACTGAAAGTATTTCCAAGAGAATAGAGTGATGGCTTCTGTATGGGTTCTGTGCTGGGTGACAAAAACAATGTAAAAGGAGTTGCAAGAGCAGAAAGCTAGAGAGGCCTAGGGATTGATAATATCTATGATGTCAAATAATTAGATATGATAAGTTTGGCAGGGTGAGAAGGCTGGCAGGAAAGGAGACTATGATTCTAGGTCCAGCAGTGGCAGAATGTACCTTGTGAGACTCCAAGGAGCAGAAACCATGGATCAAAGACAAAATTTTGTTGATCAGCCTGTGGACTGGCTGCTGCTATCACCTTAGTGAAGCTCACCATTTTTGAAATAAATTCTGTGGATTGGATATTAGGCAAATACTCCTTCAGCTTGTTGTACAGGTTACAGGTGGTTACAGGTGATCCATAACCCTAAATCTGGAGAGGAGGCGGCCATTAACACAATCAGTGCAAAGGCCCTGGCAAAGTCAAGTTGCCCAGAAACAGCTTCAGCAGAATTTCCTGCCTACCAAAGCTTTATTCCTAAAAACATTTATACTTTAAAAATCTAGGACTTCAACAACAATAAGATGTCTGGGAATGAAGAAAAGCTTCAGAGTCAGATTGCAATCAAGTTGTGTTACCAGTTAGGTGACACGTGGCATCACAAAAGGAACTTGGAATTTTCGAACCTCACTTCTTTTTTGTATTATATGGTGTTAACATCCCATTTGATTTAATTTAAATTTTTTATTATTATTTAAGACTTTTATTAATTAATGCTTGCAGTTGGTTGACATTTTTGAAAAATCAAGTTGTAAACTTTTATTACAAATTAAAAATGTAGTGCTTAAAAATCTCAACTTGAGAACGTATGAACCAATTTCAGAGCTTTTAAAGGCATGTTAAGAAAAACCAAACAAACAACAACAACAACAACAACAACAACAACAACTTTTGTTATTACCAAAAAGACATGTCTTTAGGTAAAAATAATTTTAAAAACCCCATACTTGATAGATAATGCAGGTAGTTCTGGTTATCTGATCAGTGGGCAAAAAGCAGGCACGCAAGCACTTAAGGTCTTCAGCCCCAATCTTTCCTGCATTCCTTATTGCTGTAATTTCATATTCATTTCTTCTTGTTGGATGACTAAACTGGATGATGGTGGAGATGGTAGACCGGCATTTACTCAACCTTCTTCTGCCTCAGGCACAGAATTCTTGACTGTTGGACCGGCTGCTGTTTTCTCTTTGCCATGTTGTGGTTTAGGGTTTTCTGGGCGTCTACATAGATAACTGGGGTTTTAGCAGCACCAATGTTGAGGTTGCTGCTGATACTGGGTCTCATCTTGATTTTCTTTACCCTCTTCACTGCCGTCCTCTCTAGGCTGGCTTTGGCGAGGAGGTTCCCTGAAGAATCATGGTCTATAAACCATACACATATCCTGCCTCACTGGCCTACCTTGTGCTCTTGCACCCCGGTTGATAGCACCCACCGTCGCTGCTCCCTGCAAGGGAGAGTTAGAATACGGTGGTCGATTTCCGTAGGGTCTCCTCGTGTAGTAAGGCGGGAACCTTCGCCTGCAGCTGGGCCGTCATTGTTGGGCCGAGCCTAAGGGAGCACTCTCCCATCCCTCATTCTTTTCTCCACTCTCACTATTCTGGTAATTCTGCTGGTAATTGCTTGAGGACCACATGGATAGCGTCTATGATGGTTATGGTCAGCTGCATTATATACTGCTATGAACTGGACTCCACAGGAGCCTGTAACATTTGCTGCCTCTGCACCCTTTTCTGCTGCAACATCATCAAACTCCACAGTCTCTCCGTGTCCTACACTGCTAAGGTACTTTCTGGTATTATTCTTCTGTATGGCATTCTGCTGTACAACTGCATCTTCCTTGGTGCCATTCCCATAGATGAAACCATTTATTTCTTACATTGAACCATTTTACTGTTCCCCAAATCTTCCTTGCGATGATCTTATCCCCACCAGCAGGCGCCGCCTGTGAGGCCGCCCTTGCCACTGCTCGCTGCGCCTCTGCACGTGGTGCCGGCTTGGGGTTGGCTGCCTGGGCATCTTTGCTCAGGGTTGTGGTTGCTGTAATGGTGACCTGCTGGCACAGGGTTGTGACTCCTTCTGGGGTGAGGGTAACTAGGCCGGGGGCGGTGATGGAGCTGCTCAGGGCTCTCTGGGTTCCGCTCTCTGCTCCTGGTAACGATTCAACTCGTTTCAATTAAATGATAAAACGTTGTCTAAGTGCCTAGCACAAAATAGGATATAACGGACTATGATTTCCCTTTCTTCCATTCTTTTTTCTCCTTTATAAAGTAAGATTTATAAACAAGATATAAGGTACCTTGTCTTTCTGCTGTTGTAGCTTGTTTCTGAAGAAGCGCAGCACATGTTTTTCAGTGTACGGTGTCCTGGTGACCTAAAGTTCACTCCGTTTCCCTTAGCTCTTACTCACTACTTAGTAGTCACTTAGTAGTGATTGCCCAATCTTAGGAAATGTGGTGTTTTGTTTGTTGTTTGTTTATTTGTTTGTTTAAATGGAGGGCAGGATTTATTTGTGCTTGGAAGGTATTTGGCATTCATACGGATTTTGGCAAGAAACGAGCTTCATCTGAACTCTGTTGTACTCTTATTCATTTTGTTAAAACTGATATTCAAATGATTAGAGTTATATTCAAGTAAGAATAAGGGAAACTTCTACTATGTAATTTATGTTTGTAGATTTTTGTGAATCGTAAATTAAACTTGGAAGCTCTTGGCTAAAGGATGTGTCTTTTCATTTCAAAGGAAGGAGTTAAAATTCTTATTTTGTTATTAGCATGATTATAGATTAATTCATTCATATTGCCTTTTCAAAACAAAATGAAGACCAGTGATACCCAATTCCAAACATTTCACATTTAAATAAAACGATTTAGAAAGGATGCAACTCAGTTTGCACATATGAACTATGTAAGTACCCCTTTATGTGACAGAAGTTGTAAGTAGGAACTGGAATATAATTTTCTGCTTATCTTCAGGTTTAATTTAGCCTGCCAGAATCTGTAGGTTCTGGTAGAAATTATTACATTTTGTGGTAATTTCCTTTTGTTTTGTCATGATCATGAGATGGGAAACTAGAAGAAATTCAGAATTCCTTCATCTATGGTTATGCTCTTGGTGTGTTGTCATCTTGGAATACCCTTCTTCCCACAACAGAATACTCACTTCCTTTCTCTCCTTTCTTATCTCCCCTAGTTGCACAGAATCACCCTTGGGTCCTAGTCTTCTGCCCAGTAATTGGACCCTATTTTCCAGGTAGGCACATATTGACCTTCAACTGACTTGCTAGTTATCTAGGTCCACCTCTCTGCTTCTGTTTTTTCAGGCTTTCTTAACCATGTAGTAGTCTTTTCTTCCCTGGATAGTACTGATGCACTGCATGCTGTGTGGTTGGCCACCTCCTGCAGTGTGATTCAAAATAGCTTAGTGCCCTGCAGGGAGTAAAACCTGAGGCACAGGACTTTCTGTGTCCGTCTATCGTAGTACTTACCTCTTACCTCTTACTGCAATGCATTATATTATTTATGTATATATGCCTTTTAGCATGTATTTATTCTGGCATATTGCAAACTCACTAAAGCAGAAACAAAATTATTTTCTATGTGTATGTGTCTCATAGAGGACAGTACACCTTGTACCAATTAGGTGCTTAATAAATGTTTTTCTGAGTGAATGTAATTCCAGCAAGTTGGAAAGAGTATTGTATTGTTTATCCTGGTTTTTGTTTATTTCTTTGTTTCTAAGCAGAAGTTTTTATAAGAAGATAGATCTAAAGTTCTCAGAATCCTAAACAATATTGCACCATCTTTTTCTTGAAATTTACAGCACATTTCTCATTGCTTAATCCTCAAATTTGAAATTATTTTTAACATACCATTCACAAAATTATCACACTCACCTGAAGTACAGATGTAAACAAGCTTCTTATCTCTGTAGGTAAGACAGCATCAGATGTCAGTTAATGATTTGCTTGAGATTGTATGTGGGAGTCTACATTTTTAATTTTTTTGCACTTGTGTGAAAGGCATAATATATCTCTCCTGAAATATTTTCTTTGGGCCTGAGATCTGAGGAATTTGCCAAATCTATTTTTTAGAAATAGTACAAGAATCTTTCAATTATTGAAGAACCTAGAAATAAGGTTATGTAGTTTTAGAATTTTGCATCTGGAAAGCAGAAACCATCTGTTCTAGCCTCACATTTCACATGAGTAAATTGAAGCCTAGATGGTGAAGGGACCTGTCCAAAGTCTCATAGTTGCTTAATAGTGGAACCATACTTTTTGATAGTTAATTGAGGGTGTTTTTCACTATAACCTAATAGTGTTACAACCAGGGGTATACCAAAGGAAAAAACAGTTTAATGAAATTATTTAAAATGATAGATTTCTTGCACAGATTATATTCTTACTGAGTTTTAAATAAGATTTTTTCCTTGCTGTTTGAGGTTACCATGTCCTATAATGCATCAAGTCTGAAAATGCATTTATAAAATAGAGAGATATGGACTCCACTTTTTCTATAAGGTGAATGTGCTTTAGCTTCAGGGTTTTTTTTTTTTAATTTTATATTTGGGTGTGTGCTTATTTTTAATTTAGAAAATATAATTTGGTTGGAAACTTAATTATTGCCAGTTTTTGAGAGAGTTCTTCAATCTTTGAGATGTGGTATGCATTAGTGTAAATCTTGGCATAACTGCGGACATAAATTCTTCAATTGTTTTTTCCTTCTTTGGTTCTGGGATCTGATGAAGAGTGTTGGTTTTGAAACTTCTGAGGCCAGGCATGGTGGCTTATGCCTGTTGCAAAAATCTGAGACAGGTCTCAGTCAATTTAGGAAGTTTATTTTGTCAAAGTTAAGGACGCCTGCCCGTGACACAGTCTCAGGAGGTCCTGATAACTTGTGCCCAAGATGGTCGGAGCATAACTTGGTTTTACACATTTTAGGCAGGCATGAGACATCAATCAACATATGTAAGATGAACATTGGTTTGGTTCGTAAAGGCAGGACAACTCGAAGCAAAAGCAGGACAACTCCAAGTGGGAGGGGGCTTCCAGGCCATTGGTAGATTAGAGACAAATGGTTGCATTCTTGAGTTTCTGATTAGCCTTGCCAAAGAGGCAATGAGATATGCATTTATCTTAGCGAGCAGAGGGATGACTTTGAATAGAATGGGAGGCAGGTTTGCCCTAAGCAGTTCCCAGCTTGAGTTTTCCCTTTAGCTTAGTGATTTTGGACCCCAAGATTTATTTTCCTTTCACACTATAATCCCAGCACTTTGGGAGGCCAAGCAGGGAGGATTGATTGAGCCCCCAGAAGTTCAAGACCAGTCTGGGCAACATAGTGAAACCCTGTGTCTACAGAAAACAAAATAGAAAATTAGCCAGGTGTGGTGGTATATACCTGTAGTCCCAGCTACTCAGGAGGCTAGCGTTTGAAATTGCAATGAGCTATGATCATGTCACTGCACTCCTGCCTGGGTGACAAAGCCTGGGTGACAGATTGATTGTTAGACAATACGAACTATTTACTAACATTTTTTCTACTTCTAAAACTTTTTGTTATATATAAATTTTGCTTGCATTCTTACCTATTTGATGGTACATATTTCTGTAAATGTACTTATTACCTACTTTATTGCCTCTTTATCTGCCTTTGTTCAGCCCTCTCCCAGAAGCCAGGGACATGTTTCTCATTTTTTTGTTGTTGTTGTTTTGTTTTTTATTCAAGTTTTATTTGTATCTCTTGGTACTTTTTTAGAGCCTTCTGTTTTCTGTTTCTCTGTAACCTTCTGTTCTTAGGAATAATAATGATACAAGAATTTTGCTTCTTGTGTGGAGAAATAAACATCCAATCAAACAACCAGCCTGCAAATAGTAGCTATAAACTCTGAACAAAAACAAAAAATAAAAGCAAAGCATAACAAAACACAATACAACTATTTAAAGGTTTTGGAGAATGGATGAGACTAGAGAAATAGTTCAAAATAGGTTCAAACTTTGTATTAAGCAAATGTCATGAGGTGAAGTGAGTTTCACATTTCTGAGGCTTTTTCTGAGGGCATCTCCAATTATAGTGGCAACATGGGACAGTTAAACTTCAAGAGAAAGCCCATTGCTTTCTCTGTAGTCTATAGGAACTCTGGGAAGGAACAGGGATGTCAGAGAATGAGGAAGAACATAGGAAAGTAAAGAGACAGAGATGAGAAATTGTGTGTATAAATTCTGGCTTAAGTCTTTGGCTGACCCCTGAACTGCACATGCACAGGGCAGACTGAAATCAATCCAAACTGAGATCCAAAAAGCACAAATTTTTCAATATGAGATTAGCCAAATTAATGTCCCGTGAAAACAAAGATAGTAGCACTCTTTGGGTCAATGTGACACTATCTGGAGTATCCACAATTAACATTGACGATGTCTAAGTTAAAACCCGTAATTGGCTAGGTGCGCTGGCTCACGCCTGTAATCCCAGCACTTTGGGAGGCCAAGGTGGGTGGATCACGAGGTCAGGAGATCGAGACCATCCTGGCTAACATGGTGAAACCCTGTCTCTACTAAAAATACAAAAATTTAGCCGGATGTGGTGGCGGGCACCTTGAGTTCCAGCTACTCGGGAGGCTGAGGCAGGAGAATTGTGTGAACCCAGGAGGCAGAGGTTACAGTGAACCAAGATAGTGCCACTGCACTCCAGCCTGGCAACAGAGCAAGACTCCATCTTAAAACAAAACAAAAACAAACAAACAAAAAACCCCATAATTACTTCAACCCAGTAAAATGTTACCCTTTCTTAAGGATAAAGAAAATCAACAGATGGCAATCTTAAAATCACCCACATGTTGGAATCACTAGGCAAGAAAATTAAAGCAGGTATTAAAACTGCGCTTTAAGAGATGAAAGGGAATATGATTGAAATGAACAAAAAGATAGGAAATCTCAGCAGAGAAATAAGAAATTATTAAAAGAACCAAATGGGCCAGGCACAGTGACTCACACCTGTAATCTCAGCACTTTGGGAGGCCGAGGGGGCGGATCACAAGGTCAAGAGATTGAGACCATCCTGGCTAACATGGTGAAACCCCATCTCTACTAAAAACACAAAAATTAGCCGGGCGTGGTGGCGGGCACCTGTAGTCTCAGCTACTGGGGAGGCTGAGGCAGGAGAATTGCTTGAACCCAGGAGGCAGAGGTTGCAGTGAGTCCAGACGGTGCCACTGCACTCTAGCCTGGCGACAGAACGAGACTCTGCCTCAAAAAAAAAAAAAAAGGAATTTTAAAACAGAGAAATGTATTATATTAAATAAATAAATTAGTAGGATTAACAGTATAATGGAGGAGGGGTTTAATCTAAAAAGGAGTGAGAAAAAAGAGTGGATAAAAAATAAGCAGAATCTCAGAAACCAGAAGTACAATTTTATTTATTTTTTACTTAAAAATTTTTAATTGACAAAGGTTGTATATAGTGAAAGTGTGCATTGTGATTTTTTATGCATACATTTGTTAGTGATTATCACAATCAAATTAATTCGCACATTCTTCACCATCCATTCTGTACATTAGATCCCTGGAGCTTGTTCAACTTGTAACTGAAAGGTTGCACCCTTGAATCAATGTCTCCTTATTTTCTCCACCACCATCCCCTGGCAATCATCACTCTTTCTGTTGCAATGAGATTCACCTTTGTATATGATTTTATATAAGCGAGATCACAGACTATCTGCCTTTCTATATCTTGCTTATTTTACTTAGTATAATGTCTTACAGGTTAATCCATGTTGTTGAAAATGACAGGTTTGTTTGTTTTTTTATGGCAGAATACTATTTCATTGTGTATATGTACCACATTTTCTTTATTCATTTATCCAATTTACCCATTGATGGATACTTAGGTAGTTTCCATCTTTTGGATATTATAAATAATGCTGCAATAAGTATGAGGGTACAGATATCTCTTAAAGATACTGATTTCATTTCCTTTGGATATAAACCCAGAAGTGGGCTTGCTGGATCATATGATTATTCTATTTTGAATTTTTTTAGGAAACTCCATACTATTCTCCACAATGGCAAAACCAATTTACATTCCCACCTACAATGGACAAGTGTTTTCTTTTCTCCACATTCTTGCAGATATTTATCTCTCAGCCCTTCTGACACGCATGCCGTGGTATCTCACTGGAGTTTTGATGTGCATTTCCCTGATGATTATTGATGTTGAGCACTTTTTAATATACTTCTTGCCCATTTGTTTGTATGCCTTCTTTGGGAAAATGTCTGTTCAGGCCTTTTTCCCATTTTTAAATTGAGTTATTGTTATTTTTTTTTTGCCATTGAGTTGTGTGAGTTCTACATACATTTTGAATATCAACCCTTCATCAGATACATAGTTGCAAATATTTTCTGGCATTCAGTAGGTTGCCTTCTCAGTTTTTGTTTCCTTTGCTGTGCAAAAGGTTTTTAGTTTGTTGTAGTTACTACTTTTTAAATTTTTGCTTTTGTTACCTGTGCTTTTCGTGTCAATATCCAAAACCTCTTTGCCAAAACCAATGTCAAGAAGCTTTGTTTTACAGTTTTGGATCTTACATTTAAATCTTTAATTCATTTGAGTTAATTTTTGTGTACAGTGCAAGACAAGGATCCAGTTTTATTCTTTTGTATTTGAGTATCCAGTTTCCCAAAAACCACTTATTGAGGTTATTGAAGAGAATTTCCTTTCCTTATGGTGTATAGTTGGAGCCCTTGCCAAAGATTAGTTAACCGTAGATGTGTGCATTTATTTCTGGGCTTTCTATTCTATTCCATTGACCTAGGTGTCTGTTTTTATGCCAGTACCAAACTATTTTGATTACTATAGTTCATAAGACAAATTGAAATCACGGAGTGTGATACCTCCAGCTTTGTTCCTTTTCAAGATTGCTACGTCTATCTGTGATCTCTTGTGGCTACCAAATTTCAGAATTTTGTCTATTTCTGTAAAAAATATCATTTTAATATTGATAGATTGCATTGAATCTGAAAATACTTTAGGTAGCACGGGCATTGTAAAACCAGCAGTTCTTTCAGTTCACGAACATGCAATATTTTTACACTTGTTTTTGTCTTCAGTTTCTTTCATCAGTGTCTTAGAATTTTCGGTGTATAAATCTTTCATCAACTTGGTTAAATTTATTTCTAGTATTTTATTCTATTTGATGCTATTGTAAGTGGAATTGTTTTATAATTTGGATATCTGTCCCCACAAACCTCATGTTGAAATTTGATCCCAGTGTTAGCAGGCAGGCCGAATGGGAGGTGTTTGATCGTGGGAGTAGTTTCCTCATAAGTGATTTGGTGTCCTCCTTGATGTATTGAGTGATTTCTTGCTCTATTGGTTCCCATGAGAGCTGATTGTTAAAAAGAGCCTGTCAGCTCCCTCTTCTTTCTCTCTTGCCTTGTAATCTCTACACACTGGCTTCACTTTACCTTCTGCCGTGAGTGGAAGCAGCCTGAGCTCTCACCAGGAGCTGGTGCCATGCTACTTGTACAGCCAGAAAAGCTATGAGCCAAATAAATTTTTTCTCTTTATAAATTGCCTAGCCTTAGGTATTCTTTTATAGCAATGCCCACAGACTAAGATGGATAGTTTTCTTAATTTCTTAGAGAGTTCTTTGTTAATACATGGAACTGCAACTGGTTTTTGTATGTTTACATTCTATCCTGAAACTATTGGGTTCATATATCAGTTTTAAAAGTTTTTTTTTTTTTTTTTCCTGGAGTCTTTAGGGTTTTTCTACATATAAGATTATGTCATCTATAAACAGAGACAATTTAACTTCTTCCTTTCCCATTTTTTTCTTGCCTAATTGCTCTGGCTAAGAGTTCCAATACTATGTTTAATAGAAATAGTGAGAGTGAGTACGCTTTCTCATTCCCAATCTTAGAGGAAATGCTTTCAGCTTTTCAGCACTGAGTATGATGTTATCTATGGGATTGTCATATATGATCTTTATTATGTTGAAGTACGTTCCTTCTGTACCAAATTTGTTGAGGCTTTTTATCAAGAAAGCATTGATTTTTGTCAAGCGCTTTTTCCACACTGTTGAGATGATCATCATATGATTTTTATCCTTCGTTTTGTTAATATGATGTATCACATTTATTGATTTGTGTATGTTGAATCATCTTTGCATCCCAGGGATAAATCCCACCTGATCATGGTGTATGATCCTTTTAATGTGCTATTGAATTTGATTTGGTGGTATTTTGTTGAAGACTTTTGTATCTATATTCATCTGAGATATTGCTCTGTAATTTTCTTTTCTCGTAGCACTCTTGTCCAGCTTTGGTATGAGGGCAATGCTGGCCTTGACATGAGTTAGAGAGTGTGTCATTCTTATAAACATTTTGGAACTGTTTGAGAGGGATGGGCATTAATTTTTTAAAGCTTAGTAGAATCTGTTCATCAAGACATCTAGTTCTTTTGCCAGGCACGGTGGCTCACGCCTGTAAGCCTAGCAATCTGGGAGGCCTAGATAAGGAGATCACTTGAATTCTGGAGGTCAAGACCAGCCTGGCCAACACAGTGAAACCCTGTCTCTACTAAAAATACAAAAACTAACCGGGTGTAGTGGTGAGTGCCTGTAATCCCAGCTACTTGGGAAGCTGAGGCAGGAGAATCACTTGAACTCGGGAGATGGAGGTTGCCATGAGCCAAGGACACTATGGCACTGCAACCTGGGTGACAGAGCAAGACTTTGTCTCAAAAAATAAGACATTTAGTCCTGGGCCTTTCTTTGATGGGAGCACATTTTATTACTGATTCAATCTCCTTACTTGCTATTGATCTATTCAGAATTTTATTTTTTATGATGCAGTCTTGGCATCTTGTATGTTTCTAGGAACTTATTTTTTTACTAAGCTATCTAATCGGTTGGAATATAATTGTTCAATATAGTCTTTCTATAATTCCATGTGTTTCTGTTCTATCATTTTAATGTGTCCATTTTCCATTACAAAATTTTAAATTTGAGTCTTCTTTCTTTTTTTCTTTGGGTAATCTAGCTAAAGATTTATCTATCTTCAAAAAAACGAACTCTTAGGTTTACTGATCTTTTCTATTATTTTTCTATTTTCTATTTCATTTATTTTTGGTCTAATTTTTAATATAGCCTTATTGCTGATGACTTTGTGCACTTAGTTTGTTCTTTTTTTAATTTTTGAGGTGTGAAGTTAACTTGTTTGAAATTTTTCTTCTTTTATTAACGTAGGTATTCATTGTTATGTACTTCCCTCTTGTTGTGTGCCCATTTTCATTTGTTTAAAGAAATTCAATATTTTGGTTTTGATTTCTTCTTTTACACATTGGCTATTAAGGAGTGTATTATTTAATTGCCACATATTTGTGATTTTTTTCACTTTTATTTTTTCATTTTTAATTTCTTCTTTTATTGATTTCTAATTTTATATTGTAGTCAGAAAAGATACTTGAGATAATTTTAGTTTTTCCTAAATTTGTTAAGATTTGTTCTGTGGCCCAACATCTGATCTATTTGGAGACTGTTCAATGTGCACTTGAGAAAAATGTATATTCTACTGCTATTAGATGGAATGTTCTATAGATGTCTGTTAGGTCTATTTGGTCTGTACTACTTTTAAAGACCACTGTTTCCCTAGTGATTTGCTGTCTATATGATCTATCCACTTTTGAAAGTGGGATATTGAAGTCTTTTAATATTATTGTACTGCTGTCTATTTTTCCCTTCTGTTCTGTTAACATTTAATTTATATATTTAGATTCTCTACTGTTGAGTGCATGTATTATGTGCAATTTTTTATATCCTCTTAATGAATTGACCACTTTATTATCATTTAATGACCTTCTTTATGTCTTCTGATAGATTTTGATGGAGTCTATTTTGTCTGATGTAACTATAGCCACTCTTGTTCTCTTTTGGTTATCATTTGAATGGATTATCTTTTCTCATGTCTTCACTTTTTGGGTATGTATCCTTTTGGCTAAAGTGAGCCTCTTACAGACAGCATATTGTTGGATTTTACATATTTTTTTTCTGTTGAACCAATCTTTGTATTTTGATTGGAGAATTTAATCCATTAACATTTAAAATAATTACTGACAAATATTGACTGTTTTGTAGTTCTTTTTTTTTTTTTGAGATGGAGTCTTACTCTGTTACCCAGGCTGGAGTGCAATGGCACGATCCTGGCTCACTGCAACCTCCACCTTCCGAGTTCAAGCGATTCTCCTGCCTCAGCCTCCCAAGTAGCTGGGATTATAGGCACCTGCCACCACGCCCGGCTAATTTTGTATTTTTAGTAGAGATGGGATTTCACCAACTTGGCCAGGATGATCTCGAACTCTTGACCTCATATTGCACTCCCCTCGGCCTCCCAAAGTGCTGGGATTACAGGCATGCACCACCATGCCTGGCCTGTTTTGTAGTTCTTTTGTTTCTTCCAATCTTGCTGTCTTCTTTTGTATTTTATTGAATTTTTGCTTTGATTCATGTTTTTTGTGTCTACTAGAAGTTTTTTCCTTGTGGTTACCTTGAGGCATGTATAACACATCTTATAGTGACAACCATCAAATTTAAACTGATAACTTAATTTCCATTGCATACAAAACCTCTATACTTTGCTTTTCCCCCAGCCCCCCCACTTTATTTATATAACATTTTATACATTTTTATATTGTGTATCCATTAATAAGTATGCTAGCTGTAGTTGTTTTTGATACTTTTTGTATTTTATCTTTTATTCTAGACTTAAAGGTGATTTATAGGAGAGAAATTGTCCATCCCAGTGGTTGGAACTCAGGAATCCACAAACTTCACCACTATGGGCTAAAATTCTCTGGGGTCCTAAATAAACTTTAAGGCAGTCTGAGCCACAAGGACTGCAACTCCTAGGCAAGTCCTAGTGCTCTGCTAGGCTTGGAGCCAGTGGATGTGAGGGTCATATGACCTAGTGAGACACCAGACATGGTAGCCAAGGGAGGGCTTCTGCCACCCCTCCTCTGACCCCAAGCAATGCAACTGGTAGCTCTGAAAGAGACTCCTTTCTTCTACTTGAGGAGAGGAGTGAAGAGTAAACAGGACTTTGTCTTGCAACTTGGATCCCACTCAGTCACAGTAGGATAGGGCACAAAGTAGAGTCTTGAAGCACCCATTTTAGGCACTAGCTCCCAGATAACATTTCTAGACATACCCTGGGCTAGAATGGAATGTGCTGCCTTGAAGAGAAGGACTTAGCCCTGGCAGGATTCATCACCTGCTGACTAAAGAGCCTCTGGGCCTTGCCTAATCAGCAGCAATATCCAGGCAGTACCTGTCGTGGGCATTGAGTGAGACTCTGAAACATTCTGGCTTCAGGTGTGATCCAGCACATTCCCAGCTGTGGTGGCTACAGGGAGATACTACTTCTGCTTGAGAAAAACAGATGGGAGAGAAAAGGGGACTTTGTCTTGCAGCTTAGATACTAGCTTGGCCATAGTGTTGTAGAGCAGGAAGTGGGCTCTTGGGGTCCCCAAATCCAGGACTTGATTCTTGAATGGCATTTTGGGACTTTCCCTAGGCTAGAGGGGAGCTCACCACCTGAATGGGTCCCAGGCCTGGCAGCATTCACCACAAGGTGACTGAGGAATCTTTGGGTCTTGAATGAACATTGACAGTAGCCTGTTAGTACTCCCCATGGGCCTGTGGCAGTGGTGTCCAAGGGAAGAGACTTCTATGCTTGTGGAAAAGACTTGTCTTGTGGCTTGGGTGCCAGCTCAGCTGCAGTAGAATAGAGCACCAAGTAGATTCTTAAAGGTTCTTACTCCAGGACCTGAATCTTAGAGGGCACCTCTGGAACCATCTGGGGCTGGGGGAATTCGATGCCATGAAAAGAAGGACACAGGCCTGGCTGGTGTTGGTAACTGATAACTGTAGAACCCCAGGGCCTTGAGTGAATGTAGGTAGCAGCCAAATAGTGGTTATAGCGGGCCTTCTGCAAGACCCAGTGCTGTGCTGGCCTCAGGTCAGACCCAGCAAAGTCTCAGTGGTGATGGCCACAGGGGAACTTGTATTATGTCTCCCCCAGCCCAGCACTAGGCAGCTAAGCACACATACACACACAGAGACTCTGTTTGGGAGAAAGTAATGGAAGAGAACAAAAGTCTCTGCCTAGTAATACAGAGAATTCTTCCAGATCTTGTACAAGGCCACCAATGTGGTAATTCTATGAGTCTGTAAGATCCTCAGTGTAACTGACCCTGGAGTGCCCCCATTGTAGACATAGCTGCACTGACCAAAAATTTAGTCACAATAAACAAGTCCCTTAGAATACCTAGAACACCTTCCCAAGAAGGATGAGTACAAACAAGCCCAGACCACCAAGAATACAATAAATACCTACTTCTTCAATGTCTAGACATTAACGGACATCCACAAGCATTAAGACCATCCAGGAAACATGACCTCATCAAGCAATCTAAATAAGGCATCAAGGATCAATCTCAGAGAGACAGAGATAATGTGACCTTTTAGACAGAATTATTGAGGAAACTCAGTAAAATTCAAGATAACATAGAGAAGGAATTTGAATCCTATCAGATGAATTTAACAAATAGATTGACATAATTTTTAAGAATCAAGCAGAAATTCTGAAGGTGAAAAATGCAGTTGACACACTGAAGAATGCAGCAGCCTCTTAACAGGAGAATTGATCAAACAGAAGAAAGAATTAGTGAGTTTGAAGATGGGCTGTTTGAAAACATATTTAGGAGACAGAAGGACAGAATAAAAAAGAATGAAGCATGCCTACAAGATACTCAAAAGGGCAACAGTTATTTGTCTTAAAATTGAGGCACAGAGAGAGATAGAGGTAGACAGTTTGTTCTGAGGACAATATTGGAGAACTTCACAAACCTAGAGAAAGATATAATTATTCAAGCACAAAGAAGGTTAAAGAACACCAAGCACATTTAATCTAAAGAAGACCATCTCAAAGCATTTAATAGTCAAATTCCCAAAAGCAAATATAAGGAAAGAACCCTAAAACCAGGAAGAGAAAAGAAACAAATAACATACAACAGAGCATTTGGCATCAGACTTTTCAGTGGAAACCTTACAGCCCAGGAAAAAGTAGCATTACATATTTAAAGTGCTGAAGGAATAAACTCTTACCCTATAATAGTATACCTGGTGAAAATATCCTTCAGACATGAGGGAGAAATAAAGACTTACCCAAACAAATAAAAGCTGAGGGATTTCATCAATATCAGTCCTGTTCTACAAGAAATGCTAAAGGGAGTACTTCAATTAGAAAGGAAGGGATGTTAATGAGCAAAAAGAAATCATCTGAAGGTACAAAACTCGCAGTAAAGGTAATAATATTATTGCATAATAGTACTAGCACTATGTACGTAATATGTACATAGAAAAACAGAACATTATAATAATGTAATCATATTTGTAAGTATACTTGAAATATACTGATATCATACAATACAGATTTCAAGACTAAAACTATAAGAAGAGATAAAGAAGGTCACTATATAATTATAAAGGGGTCAATTTAGCAAAAGGATATAACAACTGTAAGTAAATATACACCCAACACTGAAGCACCCAGATATATAAAGCAAATATTATCAGAGCTAAATAGAGAGATAGATCCCAGCACAATAATAGCTGAAAACTTCAACATCCCACTTTCAGCAATGAATAGATCATCCATACAGAGAATCAGCAAAGAAACATTGGATTTAATCCACACTATAGACTGAATGAACCTAATATATATTTACAGAACATTTCATCCAACGGCTGCAAAACACACATTTTTCTCCTTAGCACATGGATCATTCTCAAGGATAGATCATACCTAAGACTACAAAATAAGCCTTAAAATATTCAAAAATCTGAAATAATATCAGATATCTTCTCTGATCACCATGAAATAAAACTAGAAATTAAAAATGAAGAATTGAGGAAACTATACAGATGCATGGAGATTAAACAGTATACTCCTGAATGATCAGTTGGTCAATTAAGAAATTATGAAGGAAATTTTAAAAGTTTTTTGAAATAAATGATAATGGAAGCAGAACATATCAAAACTAAGAGGGAGGTTTGTAGTGGTAAGTGCCTACATCAAGAAAGTAGAAAAACTTTCAATAAAAAACCCAACAATTCATCTTAGAGAACTAGAGAAGCAAGAGCAAACCAAACCCAAAATCAGTAGAAGAAAAGAAATAATAAAGATCAGTGCCGAAATAAATGCAATGGAGATGAAGAAAATAATACAAAAGAACAATGAAATAAAAAAGTTGGTTTTTTGAAAAGATAAACTCGACAGACATTTAGCAAGACTAAGAAAAAAAGATAGAAAACCCAAATAAATAAAATCAAAATTGAAAAAGGTTACCTTACAATTGATACTGCAGAAATCAAGAGACCTTTAGAAGCTACTATAAGCAGCTATTAATACATGTAAATAAATTGGGAAACCTAGAAAAAAATGAATAAATTCCTAGACATATACAACCTACCAGGATTGAACCATGATTCCAATACCAGCACAGACCAGTAACAAGTAATGAGATGGTAGTTGTAATAAAAAGTCCTTCAGCAAAGGAAACCCTAGGACCTGATGGCTTTACTGCTGAATTTTACCAAACATTTAAAGAACTAATGCCAATTCTACTCAATCTATTCTGAAAAACAGAAGAGGAGGGAATGTGTCCACCTTCTGTGAGGCCAGTGTCATCCTGATAGCAAAACCAAAGACACATTAAAAAAACAAAAACAAAAAAAGAGAAAAGAAAAACACAGGCCCATATCTTTGATGAACATTGATGTAAAAATCCACAACAAAATGCTAGTAACCCAAATTCAACAACACATTAAAAAGATCATCATGACCAAGTGGGATTTATCCCAGACCTCAAGGATCATTCAGCACATGCAAATCAATCAATATAATACTGCATATCAACAGAATGAAGGACAAGAACCATACGATTGTTTCAAATGATGCTAGAAAAAAAACATTTGTTAAGATTCAGTATCCCCTCATGATAAAAAAATAAAACCCTCAAAAAACTGGGTACAAAAGTAACGTATCTCAACATAATAAATGCCACATACAACAGACCCACAGGTAGTATTGTGCTGAGTGTGGAAAAACTGAAAGTCTTTACCCTAAGATCTGGAACATGACAAGGATGCTCACTGTCATCACTGTTATTCAACATAGTACTAGAAGTCGTAGCTAGTACAATTAGAGAAGAGAAAGAAATAATGTTCATCCAAATTGGAAAGCAATAAGTCCAATTTTCCTTGTTGGCAGACGAAATGATCTTATATTTGAAGACTTCACCAGAAAACTATTAGAACTGATCAATAAATTCAGTAAATTTGCAGGATACAAAATCAACATACAAAAATCAGTAACATTTTTATGTGCCAATAGTGAAAATCTGAAAAAGAAATTTAAAAAGTAATTCAATTTATAGTAGTTACAGATAAAATTAAATACCTAGGAAATAACCGAAGAAGAGAAAGATCTCTACAATAAAAACTATAAAAGATTGTTGCAAGACATTGAAAGGGACACACAAAAAAATGGAAAGATATTCCATGTTCATGGATTGGAAGAATCAATATTGTTAAAATGCCCATACTACTCAAAGCAGTCTACAGATTCAATGTAATCTCTATCAAAATACCAATTACATTCTTCACAGAAATAGAAAACACAATTATAAAATTTATGGGAAACCACAAAAGACCCACAATAGCCAAAGCTATCCTGAGCAAAAAGAAAAAAAACTAGGAATATCACCTGAGTTCAAATTATACTACAGGGCTATAGTAACCAAAAGAGCATGGTACTGGCATACAAACAGTGCATATAGCAATGGAACAGAATAGAGAACCCAGAAGCAAATTCATACATTTACAGTGAACTCATTTTCAACACAGGTGGCAAGAACATACACTGGGGAAAGGGCAGTCTCATCAAAAAATGGTCCTGGGAAAACTGAGTTCCCATATGCAGAAGACTGAAACTAGACCCTTCTCTCTCATTATACACAAAAATCAAGTCAACGTGAATTAAAGACTTAAGTCTAATACCTCAAACTATGAAACTGCTGGGAAAAAAAGAAAAACACCAAGGAAACTTTCAAGACATTTGACTGGGCAAATATTTCTTGATTAATACTCCATAAGCGCAAGCAGCTAAAGCAAAAATGGACATACGGGGTCACATCAAACTAAAAAGCTTCTGCACAGCAAAGGAAACCATCAACAAAGTGAAGAGATAACCCACAGAATGAGAGAAAGTGTTTGCGAACTATCCATCTGACAATGATTAACAACCAGAATATATAAGGAGTTCAGACAACTATATACAAAATAATCCAATAATGCAAATATAAAATAGGAAAAAGATTTGAATAGACTTTTCTCACAAGAAGACACACAAATCATAAACTGGTATATGAAAAAGTGCTCAATATCATTGATCATCAGAGAAATGCAAATCAAAATTACATTGAGATATCATCTAACCCCCATTAAAATGACTTGCATCCAAAAGACAAGCAATAATGGATGATGTTAAGGATGTGGAGAAAAGAGAATCTTGGTACACTGTTGGTGGAAATGTAAATGAGTATAGGTACTATGGAGAACAGCCAGGAGGTTCTTCAGAAAACTAAAAACAGATCTACCATATGGTTCAGCAATCTGACTGCTAGATACATACCCAAAACAAAGGAAATCAGTTTATTCAAGATATATATGCACTTTCATGTTTATTGCAGCACAAGTTACAATAGCTAAGATTTGGTAGCAACCTAAGTGTCCATTAACAGAAGAATGGATAAAGAAAATATGGCCCATATATGCAATGGAGTAATATTCAGCCATAAAAAAAGAATGAGGTTCTGTCATTTGTAACAACAGACCAGGCACAGAAAGACAAACTTGTCACATATTTCTGGGAGCTAAAAATTAAAACAATTGAGCCCACATAGATAGAGAGTAGAATGACAGTTACCAGAGGTTGGGAAGGGTAACTGGGGAGTAGGAGCTGGAGAAGTGGGGATGGTTAAAGAGTACAAAATGATAGCTAGAAAGCATGAATAAGATCTAGTACTTGATCACCCAACAGCGTGACTAGTCAAAAATAATTTAATTGCATATTTTAAAATAACTAAAAGAGTGTAGTTGGATTGTTTGTAACACAAAGCATAAATGCTTGAGGTGATGGATACTCCGTTTGCCTTTATGTGATTATTAGGCATTATATGCCTATATCAAAATATCTCATGTACCCCATAAATATATATACTTACTATGTATCCAAAAATATTAAAATAAAAAGTTTAAAAATATACCTAATAAGAAATAATAAAGAGATAAATAACCCAATTAAAAAGTGATGTGCATACCACCATTTCAGTATTAGAATATTCTGAATTTGACTATATATTTATTTTTGCCAATAAGTTTTATTGTTTCATATAATTTTATTTTATCATCTAGTATCCTTTTATTTCCACTCCAAGAGCTTTCTTTAGCATTTCTTCTAAGTCTTGTGATGATGACCTCCCTCAGTTTTCCTTTGTCTGGTTATGTCATTATCCCTCCTTCATTTTTGAAAGACAGCTTTTGTGGATATACTGTTTTTATTTGTCAGGTGTTTTTCTTTTAGCATTTTGAATCTATTATTCCATTCCCTCCTGGCTTACAAGGTTTTTGTTGAGAAATCCACTGATTGTCTTTTGGATGTTCACTTACATGGGACAAGGCTCTTTTCTTTCACTACTTTCAAGATCGCTCTTTTGTCTTTCACTTTGAACAATTTGGTTATAGTATGTCTTAGAGCATTGTTGGAAGCCTTTATGCTGCTCGCATCTGAATGTCCATATGCCTCCCAGAATTTGGAAACTTTTCTGCTATTATTTCTTTATATTAGTTTTTGTCCTCTTACTCTGTCTTTCTTCTCTGGGAATTCCTAATTCATATGTTTGTACACGTGTTATTGTCCCATTGGTTCCTCATACTTTCATCACTCTTTTTCAGTCTTTTTCTTGTTTTTGTTCCTCTAGGTCGGTAATTTTAAATTACCTGTCATCATGTTCACCAATTCTTTTTCTGTATGATTGAGTCTGTTGTTGAAGCCCTGTATTGAATTTTTCACTTCTGTCTTCCTACTTTTCAGCTATAGGATATCTGTTTGGTCCTTTTTTTTTTATGGAATATAATATTTAAACTAAACTAATTTTTTAATGAATTGTTTTCCTAATTATATTTTGTGGTTTATTTGTGTTTTCTACATCTCATTGGACTTATTGAAAATGATTATTTTGAATTATTTTTCCCTGTGCTGGCAGGACTGCTCTGAGAGAGCATCCAAGAGGAACTGGAACTAAGTGGCAGCTCCCTTTTAGGATCCTCCGCCAAGACAAGTGACTGTCACCTGAGGCATTAGTGTGCATGACTTCTTCCAGGCCCCTTTGTAGATGTTTTTGATAGAGGAGGATGGAGCCGTTTCCAGGTCTGGAGCTGGGACCATCATTGGCAAGTCTGTCATGTGGGCTTGATTCTGCCCTCTCAAAATGGCCTTCTTAGGTCTTGGGTGTCACTAGTGTTCACAACCCCCTACTTGAGTCCCAAAGTTTCAACTATGGCACTTTTTTTTCTTGGATAGCTAGAAAATTATTATTGCTGTGGAGGTATATGTCTGAGGGACTGCCTGTTCTCTCATGTAGGGTATTGAAGAACAAGAACAGGACAATATAACAAGAATAGAACAAGAGAAAATATTTAAAGACTTTAAGAAGAAAGATTAAAAATTCCCAAATTTTGTGAAAGACATGAAGCTTAGTGAACTCTAAATACAATAAATTTGAAGGAAACAATACTTGGAAACATCATAGCAAAGCTGCTAAAAACCAAAAATTATACTTCATTTAAAATTGGGTGAAGTGTTAGGGAGACAGCATAATGTCCTATGTGAACATAATTAAGAAAGATGAGTCAGTAGTGGAAGGTAGTGTTTAAGTACATGGGCTTTAGAGTCTCCCTCTATCAACCACTGCTGCTTGTTAATTTTATGAGTTTGAGTCCATTTATTTTCTTTGAGCATCCTTTTATTTCTTTATACAATTGTGACAATAAAGAAAATAAAACTACTTCTATGGCTGATATACAAATTAAATAATATATGCAAAACTCTTACCAAACACTTAGTAGTAGCTAAATAAGTAACAGCTATTGTTACTTTTCTTTTTCTGAGTGTCTTTTGGCTAGCTTGTACCTCTTCTAAATCCTAACCATTGTAAATAATTTTTCTTTCTCATAATGCCTTTATCTGGGTTTGATATCAGTGTTCAAGGGCCTTCTACAAGAGTTAAGGTGCTTTCCTGTTTTCTGTGGTCCAATTTTTATAACATAGACCTCAACAGAGTTTTAAAGGTTTATTACATTTTATATTTAAATGTATTTGGGCCTGGTAATCTGTGTGTGTGTGTGTGTGTGTGTATGTGTGTGTGTGTGTGTGTGTGTGTGTGTTTATATAAATTTCTAACCATATATCTGGTATCTTTATTTATAATTGTCGAATCAGAGTTTCTAGTTCTTCTCAGGCAAGTTATATTTTTCTACAAAATTGTTGATATTATCTCACTTGTAAAATAACTTGAATATTTAAGTCAAATTAGCATAAAGTATTTCATAGTATTCAGTAATCACTTTAAATGTCCAAATAGATTTGTTTTTCCTTTTTCATTGTGTTTATTTATATCTTCTTTTTATAACAAAAATTCCCAGAGATTTTTCAACTTTATTAGTCATTTTAAAAAAAGCAACATTTAATTTTGTTGACGGTCTTTACATTTTTGTTTTTCATTTCCCTTATGCTCGGTGTTATTGTTATGTTTCAGCTTTCACATTTTTGGGTTTTACTTTTTTGTAACTTTTCTAACTTCTTGATTGTTTTAGTCTTGTCTTTTCTTTTTAGCATATTAACTTAAAGTTGTACTTTGCTCCCTAAAACTGTTTAGCTACATCGCATGAGTTTTGGTATGTAGTCATGCATCTCATAATGACAGGGATACATTCTGAGAAATACATTGTTAGGTGATTTCATCATTGTGTGGGCCTCACAGAGTGTACTTAGATAAACGTGGATGGTATGGCCTATTATACACCTATGCTGTATGGTATAGTCTTTTGCTCCTAAGTTATAATTAATACAGTGAATGGAGCTTGCAAGACTGGAAGTTGCTCAGAGCAAGTGAGTGAGTGAGCAGTTAATGAATGTGAAGGCCTAGGACATTACTGTATGCTACTGTAGACTTTATAAACACTGTACACTTAGGCTACACTAAATTTATAAAAGTTTTATAGTTTTTCAATAATAAATTAATCCTAGCTTACTGTCAAGTGTTTTACTTTATAAACATATTTTTTAACTTTTTGAATTTTTTGTAATAACACTTAGCCTGAAGCTCACATACGTTGTATAGCTGCACAAAATATTTTTTCCATACATCTGTATTCTATATTTTTTCCATTTAATTTTTTTTTTTTTTTTTTTTTTTTTTACTTTTTAAACTTTGCTAAAAACTAACAAAAATGTGCACATTAGCTAAGGTCTACACAGGGTCAGGATCATCAATATCACTGTCCTTCACCTCTACATCTTGTCCCACTGGAAGGTCTTCTGGCATAATAGCATGCATGGAGCTGTCATCTCCTATAACAGTGCCTTCTTCTGGAATATTCCCTGAAGGACCTACTTGATGCTGTTTTACAGTTATCTCAGGTTTTATCAGTTCTGGAAAAGATTAATCATCATTTCAGATATTACCTTTTTGTCTTTATTTTTTCATTTTCAAATACTTATTAGCAATGTGTGAGAGTTTTTTATTTTGTCCTTTAGATCTCCTAATCTTTTTTAAAAAATATTTTCTATCTCTGTTTTGTGTTGGGTAAATTCCTTGGAATTATCTTTCAATTCACTAATCCGTCCTTTAGCTCCATTTAATATGATGCATTCTCACTTCAGATATTAATTTTAATGACAATTTTATTTCTATAAATCTGTATTTTTTTCAAATCTGCCTTTTTCATAGTTTCTTTTTTTTTTTTTTATTTTGGCCCTTAGATTAGTTCCCTGATACTATGCCCTATTTTAAACTTAATGCTTATATTTAATTTACAGATTTTCATCTGCTGACTTACTTATGGATGAACCTTTCTTTGGGTTTGATATTTTTGATATATGAACTCTTTTTCACTGGTCTTTGCTTTCTCTGTGAGACTCCCACATGACCTGAGTTGTTGAAGGTGTCCTGCTAAAGTGGATTTGTTTCTTCTAGGTATTCCAGATGTATTAGTAGGTTACCATTCTCAGTGATTACAGTTATTGCAAACTTTATTTGTACCCCTAAATTTCTCAAGTTATTACTGAGTTGGATAATTCCCGTGGGGGCTTGTGGTAGAATCATAGTAATGCAAAATACCCTAGCTCTATCTTCTTGATTTCTAAATTCCTTTCCTATAAAACATTTTAAAACTTTTATGTATATGGTGTTTATGTATTCACACAGAAATGTTTCTATAGGACCTTTATATTTTAATAGAAACATTTCTGTGTGAATATAGCCTGACATTTTAAAGAAAACTCTTTCCTATTTCTTTGATTTGAATGCCTTTCCTATACCTTTATATTTTAATAAAAACATTTCTATGTGAATATAGCCTGGCATTTTAAAGGAAACTCATTCCTATTCCTTTGACTTGAATACCTTTTCTCCAAGGCATTTCTGGCTAACTCCCTCCTTCATTTCTTTTGGATCTTCACTTGAATGTGATCTTTCCATAATTTCCTTGCTGGTCCCCCTACCTAAAATTTCAACCTCAACTCCCAATCCCATCATTTACTTTCCCCTTTCCCTGCTTTATTTTAATTCCTTAGCACAGATAATTGTCTGTCATTCTATATACTGATTATCAGGGATCCACAACAAATATAATCCCCATGAGATCAGAAATTTCCATCTATTTTGTTCATTTCTAAATCACCACCACTTGGGACAATGCCTGTCACAGTAAGTACTCAATAAACATTTTAGAATAAATGAATGAAGTATCCAATGGTTGTATATTGTGTGCCTTGTCCTGAACTTGGTGGTGATGACACAAAAGAAAGAAAATAAACCAGATTCTAGCCCTCATGAAGACAATGGTCTTGTAGAGAACATAGACTATTAAAATCACAGTTTATCACCTGTGATTGACAAAGGGTATGAATTCAAATGAACTCTTGATGAGCTTATTGGTACCAGGTAGATATTCCCTGAGAAGTATGGGGATAGGGTGATTACTTGTGATATGCAGTGCATCTCATACTTGTTCTATCTGAATATTGACCAAATAATACACATACACACATATATGTACACAGAAAAAATAATGATTTAGACAGAAAACAATTTTAATGAGGGAGCTGACATAAGTTTGACCAAATTAGTAAGAATACTGAAAGCAACTAAGTATGAAAATAGAATTTCCAGTGAAGTATTTTTGATACCAGGTTTTTCTTCCAGAGTTGGTAGCCCCTGTCTGATGAGCACAAAATGCAAATAATTGGCCTAACTCTACATTCTGCTGCCTTGTAATTGTACCTAAAAAGCAAGAATAGATTTGCGTTTTATACTTCTGCAAGTAGTACATAGAAAAGGATATGCTGTTACTTTATTATAGTAAATAATAAGGTTCATGGCTATATTTACAAAGGTTGAGTTTTCAGCATGTGAAATGATGTGAAGAATGTTAAATCTCTAATATGTGTTTAATGTACATTTCAGTTGATTTTTCTCCAACTATAATAGTAGCAATTATTTTATTTATATGAGGGGAAGACTACGTCACCTAAGGGAAAAGCTAATAGATTTCTTGGCAGTTTTTGTATCATGTTGAAATCTTTTTCCATTTCTAACTGCTGTGAAATTCTCGCTACTCTGTCTTACACATTTATTTTTTAATTTATTAACCCTAATACCTACTTACTTTTCTTCTGCATTTAATCCCTTATTTCATCTATGTTTTCCTACCTGAAATGTACTATCCTGGTTACTTGATGAAGTTATAACTCAATCTTGGTGCAGACACTGACTGGCCAAGGTAAAGGAACTAATTGATATTGAGCCCCTTCTCCTAAATGCCATAAATAATGCTAATTGCTACTTGTATGCATATAATCCCATTAAGTCATCATAAAAACATAAAATTTTATGTAATATAAACACATAATTTATATTTTTATATTTTTATGTAATATAAAAATATTATATTATGTAAAATCCCCTTATTTTAAATATGATTAAGCTGAATATTAGAGATGGTATGTAAGTTTACCTAGGACACATACCTAGTAAGCTTTACTTCAAACCCAAAACTTCCCATTGAAAGTGGTTGCTGTTGTTGTGATTCCATTGCTTTTTCTAGATATCATACCTTCATCCTACCTAGAATTGCTTTTGAAGTTTTTCTACCTTGCCTTTGATTGAATGGAATTTACACTACAAGATTTTCTACATCATCAAGGCTTCCACAGAGTTGAAATGAAAACACCTTAATTTAGGGGTAGCTGTTAGCTGCCTACTTTTATAGTCTCTTTTGATTGAAAGCTCCTGCTCTAAATTTACTGCTTATATTTTTGAACTCATATTTGTCTTATACATCTGACAAATACTATTAAGTATTGACTGTGTGTCAGGCACTAAACTAGACCCTGGGTAGAGAGTAGTGAATAAAGTAGTGTGGCCTCTATGGAGTATACAATCTAGTGGGAAAGAAAGAGATAATAAACACATAAGCCAATAATCACACCAATAATTTAAACTGTCATATATGCCATGAAAGAATAAAATAGTGGAGGTATCTGTCTCAGGAACTATAGTTAGAGGAAGTTTTTTAGAGGAAGTATAAGAACCACATAATTGGTTAGGAACTGCAGAACTCTTTCAACGAACTCTGTGTATCAGCTTCTCCCATACCAAGTGTCTGTTAACAGGTAGGATTTGGATGACTCACTCTTGTCCACTGTGGGGCCAAACTAACCAGGCTTTCTAACCTGGTGTTACCATTTGAGACTCAAATTCTCATATTTTAAGTTTGTACTGATTAAGAGGAAAACTAGGTAGAAAAAGTACAAGAAAATAGATTAGAAGATTAGTCCTTTAAATATTGGAAATAACTTGTTTACAAATGAGATTCCTTAATTTTTTATGCAGTATGAATTTTCTTAATAATCAATAATGCAGGCTAACACAATTCATGCAACATTCCTTTATCCAATATTTAAGGCATATTTACTACATATCATATACTGTGCTAAGTAAAAACTACAGATGTAATGGTGAATAAGACACAAATGCTTGTCCCCAAGTTTACAGCCTTATGTAAAAGACAATCACGGTGCAATAAAATGATTATTATGACAGGATTAGACACAGGATATCAGATTCTGGAAGAGATAATATCTAAACTAAGACCCCAAGGATGTATACAAGCAGGCCAGTAAATTTTTCATATTTTCTGAGAATAAATCATTGATTTCAATAGCCATAACTTCAAGTTGAGAATATTTTGAAAATATAATTTTTAATATTTTCTAAATTTTAGGTTCTTAAATACATTTTTTAATTAGCTCTTAAACTTTTATTTTAAAAGTTAAGTTTAAATAAAGTCATAAAAACCCAACAACTGTTTTCTCTAGAATATGCTGTGAAGTGTGGATTATAGGACAAATAGAATTATCAACACTTAGTATATTGTAGATCAGGTTTCTACTTGAGAGTTCAAATTCATCATGTTTGTACATGAAATTTGATATAAATTGTTTCATTTTTAAGTGGTAGCCATTAATACTAGAAAATTCAAATTTGGCAGTTTTTGTAAATAAGCTTTAGTTTTTCATGGATTTTGTAGCTTTATTACAGCTGATCTGACCTAAGGTCTAGACAGATCAACTGTGCCCTTGGGTTAACGGTGTTTATCATATGATTTCCTTTTCCTTCCTTATTGCACTTTATCTGTTTCCAGTTCACAGTGTTGATAAATAGATAACTGTGCTCCTCATACTTCCTCTTTCTTGTAGGCAGATAGCTTTTCGAAATGAAGGGCCAGACCTAGCTCAATAATTTACAAAATAAGCATAAGTTTTTCAATTTCTTACTTGACAATTTATAGTTCTTACTCTTCATGGGACTTTCTGTTGAGAGAAACCACAGAAGCCAGCCACCTCAGTTTTCAAAAGTAAAATTGGCTTTATTGAGGAGAAAAGTGTACATTTTATAATAACTGTATAATAATGATACAACATCCAGCTCTGTAGTGGGTCGAGGAGAACTAAATACATATTAAATAAAATAAAATTATTTTGGATTACGTAGTCTTCTCTCAAAATATCAAATTTAAATGTAAAGCGTGTAAAATAGTCCTGTGGATGCTTCCTCAGTCATGGATGAAATTCTTTTTGTTTAAATTTAGGTTTAGAGCTCTTTTATGGAGTCACTGTACCCCCAGGCCCAGGTGAGACCCTTTTTAGTACTCTAAGTGAATTAGCTAGTAGATTTATTAATGGCTTAAGGAGCATCTCCAGCCAGTCCCAACTAGTATGAAGGGAAAATGAAATATTTCTGTATTCTGTAACATAGAATTGGACCTATCCCACTGGAGAACACAGATGTGCCATTCACGAAGTAAAAAGAACTTTAAAATAAAAAAAATAGTGAAAAAAACCCCAAACGCTCTATAGTATATCTGCATCTGGAATAGTGCTAATAGTAACTTCACCCAATGTGACTGAAACAACTCTAGCAAGTACATGATCTGTGTGGGAATCTGAAGACACACCACTTAACAACTCAAGATCTATGCTGTCCTTTAAATCAAAACACAAATAAGGACTAGAACAATATCAGTATGCATCCATTTCTGTCTTCCCAGCCATAAGGAAAAAACTGACTGTAACATTTTTTTAACTTAGAGTTGCAAACCTCATATATAAGGCTCTGGTCATCAGCAGGATCTTCTTAGAATACATAAAAAGGTAATAAGTGCGTACATGTGATTGCTAAGACCATCACACGGCACCTTGGTCCAATTCCAGTTGAGTAATTGCATTCATTTTGTCCTTATTTTCCTTTTCCTGATTGTTTCAGTTAAATGTGGAAAAATGATCCTTCATTTTTCACCCAGAGAAGTTCAGCAGTATTGCTGCATGTATTATTTAGACTCTACTGCCTTCCTTTTCGGTCATAGGAATGGGGCTTAAAAGTGCTGGTTAGAATTGTTATTGTGGCTATTACTATTGTTGCAGCGTTTCCTGATTCAGAAATGTTCTGTGAACATCGAGCACATGACTGACTTTTGGATGAGCTGCTGGACTGTAGGGTGATGTCTTGAACAAGCCTCCTTTATCTCCTTACTCCCTGCCTAGCTTAGTCCGTTCGCTTAGACATGCTTTCCTTTTTCATACAACTGTGATAGCACTAATAGTTCCCTTTTATCAAATGCTTACTCCGTGGCTGACACTGTGCTAGTTCCTTTATATGGCTATAACATATAACCTGCATAGATGACCTCATAGAGTGAGTAACACGATCACCATTTTACAGACAGAAAATTTAAATTGCATAGGATCCCAAAACTAAAGACAGGGAGCTGGAATTTGATTCCAGGTTTGTCTGATGGCAAAAGCTAAGCACTTAACTACCACCCTACCTCATAACTCTACTGGTTCCCAGAACTCTGAGCCCCAGTCTATGGATCATTGATCACACAAATAGCTTCTTAGCTTCTCTTACTGTTTGTCACTACTTCACACAGGCTGACCCCACTGACCTCAACGTTGGAATCATCCTGCAGCACTGGTCTCAGAAGGGCAATGCTGATTATGTTTACAGGCCACCAGGAAACTGAACTGCCATTGAGAGAATCTCTATGCTGAATCATTTTATCTGCATAACAAAAGTGGTTTGCTCTGTCTTCTTTTCTTTCCCTGGTGATGTTGTCATAACAGTGTCTTTTAGCAGGATTAACCAGTAACTAACTTATTTGCTTTGGTTTCCAATAAATAACTGCAGCCTGTTAATAATTGTGCATGTGTTTTATGTGGCCTCAGATAAACTGAGACAGTCTTACACATCTGCATTCCAGATTGGGTCACTATTCCTTCATACTTAATCTCCTATTATGTAACTGTCCATTAACAAAAAATAGATCACACAAGGAAAAAATTTAAATATTTAATTTGCTAGTGCATTAATAAGTGACACTAATACACATGACTTTTTATTGTTACCTAAAGATAAGTGTTTGCTCAGAAATATAAAAGAATAAACCTAGTGTATGTTTTCTTGCTTTCAAGTATTCCAAATCTGTCGCAAATGCCTTGTGTATTGTGTTTACATCTTTACGTGAGCTCTGTCTAGACATTTTTTAGTGTTTTTAAATTGTTAGCTCAGTGAGGGTAAGGTGTGTCCTAGTTTATCTTTTAGCACATTGCAATGCCAAACACAGCACCGTGAAGGTAGTATATACTCACTGAATGTTATTGAATTAGTGAATAAGTTAGGCTGTACTAGGTTGAAGAGATTTGCAGTCCTAAATTATTCTTGCCATCATTTCACTCTGCATAATAAGAAGTTTTACTAAGATGATTAAAAATGTGTTATCGAATTACTTGTGTAGATTCCAAAGCAGTGGGATAAAAGACTCTGGCTATGCCCCTTTGAGGAAGCAGTGTAGGCACAGTTAGTGGGTTTTATTTGTGACTGAATTAATTTATTTCTGTTAGGAAGGTTACCTTTATGAATTCCATATAGCATTTTATAACTTTTTCCTTTTACCCCTACCCTGCCTACTGTTATCTTTTCCTATTATAAAAGTAATGCTTATTGTAGAGAATTTAACTATATACGAAAGTAAAAAGAAAAAATCACCCAAAGTCTTATTATCCAGATATAATCACTCTTAACACTGTGTTTTGTTCTTTGCTTTTTCTTATTCATGTAATTTCATACTATTCATGTAATGGGCACCACATGTTTATATAATATTTTAGCATCGTAATACTATAAATTTGCATTTTTCCACAAAATTTAAAATATTCTTTCAAGTACTTTGTTAAATTTTGCCAAATATTCCTTTATATAGATGTGCTATGCTTTCTTTAATTATTCTTCTATTAGATATTTAGGTTGCTTATAGTTTTTTACTATCATAAAAATTATCTTTTTTACATAAATTTCTGTTGGTTTTCTGTTATGTTTGATTCCTGGGACTAAAAGTACAGAGTAAAAATATTGAACTTTGAGTTCTTGATACATAGTAGTCAATGGGTTTCTAGGAACCCTTTTGTAATCCACATTTCCATCAGAAGAATATGAAGATGCTATTTTATTGAGCCATCGTCAAAATTATTACCTCTATATACTTTTAAGCAAGTATTATAAAGTAGACTTACTGACTATAATGTGTTGCTGTCATCAGCTGTGCTCAGAAGAACTATATAAATTAAACATGTCAGTTTGCTTTCAAAAAGAATTTTTTTTTGAGATGGAGCCTTGCTTTTGTCTCCCAGGCTTGAGTGCAATAGCATAATCTCGTGTCATTGCAACCTCTGCCCCCAGGGTTCAAGCGATTCTCCTGCCTCAGCCTCCTGAGCAGCTGGAATTACAGGCTGGGGTTACAGCCCACCACCACACTCAGCTAATTTTTGCATTTTTAGTAGAGATGAGGTTTCACCATGCTGGCTAGGCTTGTCTCAAACTCCTGACCTCAGGTGATCAGCCCACCTCAGCCTCCCATAGTGCTGGGATTATAGGAGTGAGCCACCACACCTGGCTAGAATTAGGAGATATTTTTAAGGGTACTAGAAGTTCCAAAGCTGCACGTTTCAATACAGTTTCCACCTAAATCCAAATGTTTTTCAGGTCTAATTGTAAACTACTACTTTTGTTTAATGTGGACTTACATAGTCTTCTGTATCAACACCTACTTCACTGGCAGTTTTGTCAAAGTGTGTTGGTTGAGGCATTTTGCATTATATCTGATGTGGTGTTAGCATTCCTTCTTGTAGCAATCAATTTCATTCCTATTTGCTGTTGTAACTTAAAGTTAATGAACATTCAAAGTTTACTTTTATTTATTCATCCATTTTTTTGTGGACTGCTCTACAAAAGCACCTTTCTTCCTCACCAACATTCTATCCAAACTGAGTGCAGATGAATCTGAGTAGTTTCATTTTAGAGAGCAGCAGTCATATTTGTATTAGGAAGGCAATAGTCTTGGAAGAATACCAAAAAAAAAAAAAAAAAAATCATTTTAAAGTGTTTGCCTCGTCCTCTAGTGAAAGCATTTGCGTTTCAGAGGCCATGGTGAGTCAGAATCCCTTGCTGGTGCTTATGATACACTGCTAAGGGACTCTGCGTGTATGTGTGTGTATGTGTGTGTGTGTTTTTGTGTGTGTGTGTGTGTATTCACATATATGAAATATCCTATGGGGAAAATATTGATAAAAAATAATTTGCCTCTTTATGCACTGAAACTTTTCCTACTTCTCTGCAGGAATTGTTGCAACATAAATACTGGTTCCAACTTAGTAAATTAATTTTTACTTATATATTTCTTTTACATTTCAGAATACCTGATAAATTGCAAGTTTGTGCCCCACAGCTGCACAGGTATGTATATCAATTACCTATAACTATGTAAATATATATATTAACTAAGAAGTTATAATATTTTTATGTATTAAAATTGCTTATAGATTTCATAATGTGAACATGTTAATTCTTGATTACTTACAGATAATGACAGCTTCAAAGGATAGTACATTTTATACATATATTTTATTTTATTCTATTGTGAGAATCAGGTAAACATTTCTAAGATTTGATGAGGCAGAATAATTTTAATTACAAAGCATTCATCTGGTGAAGAGATTATTTTATGGAATTATACTATTAAAGTGAACGGTGATGTGGAGTCAGACCATTGCAAAACCACAGTTTTGTCATTATTGTTTTATTCAAACTTTTTTTTTTTGCAAGTTTATTTTCTGTGATGGTTGCTTTAGGTATGGAGTGGTTGCAGATGTACTGTCTGCTGCACTGTCTCAAGCACTAGACGAATGGGGAAAAAAATGTTTGCACCTGTTTAAAATCTCAACCATGCGGTGTTGTGATTCCTGGGCAACAGGCAGGAATTCTCAAAAGCTTGGTTGCACCTGCTCAATTGTTGCTTGCAGCTGTGTCATATGAGTGAGAGCACAGAGAAGCTTGTTAGCAGTGTGCTTGTGCTCTTACGTATTTTGTGTACTCTGACTCTGAAAGATTCTTACTTGATGTAGACCTTGAACTGTTACGTTGGTTTATTCTAAAACTCACCGGTTTTAGCTTCTAAATATTTTCTTTAAATCCTCTGTTTTATGACTCAAAACATATTTTTTTAGTAGCTGTTGACTGCCCTAGATAATGTGTATGCCAACTTCTCAAAAGAATACCTGGGAGAGTATATCTCTTCAGATAACTGGATTGATAATAATTTTTGTCCTGGTAGAGACATTTTGTGTTTGGCTCAATTTCACCGTGTTGGCAGCCCCACTATGTGAGGCTGGATGTAGTTATTGATCCATTTAGCTGAACAGATTTGAAAGCATTTGGCTATTAGTGGACACATGGGGCATATTCAGAAAATTTAAGGGTATATTGTAAGATAATTTCTTAATTCGTGCATGTGTTTCTGTTTCTGTTGGGGTAGAAGTGAGAGAGAAAAAAAGTGAAGATTAAATAGTAATTCTAAAAGAGGGGCTAAAATCCAGATGTACATTTTATGGAATATTATTCTTTAATTTAACAAATGCTAGATGCTTGGTATTTTTCATAAATGTTACTGATAATGGTATTAAATTTATTATAGTTATGGCTTTGTATGTTTTCTGACAGATTTCTATATTTTTGATATAGATAGGCTATTATAGATTGTATATTTTACTAGTAGGTAAAGTTCTATAAATGCAATAGGAAGCCGCAACTCAATATTAAAGATATTTAATTTATTCAGTAGGCTGAAATTTCTAATATTGAAAACATTCAAATGACTTGCATTACTCTCCTTAATGTATTCTTTTAAATGCTGAGGAGTGTCCGTCGGTATTTAGTAACATAAATCTGAAGTCTTAGAGTTGGTGTAGCTTTTCCTTTTATTGGCCCATTTGGAATCCTTTTTTGTATTTTTAACAAATCGGTTTGGTATGAATTTAACTATCCTCTTTGGAAGTAGGAAACACAGTACAAAGGTAAGTAGAGGATTGCCACAGCCTCTTATACAATGCCTTGTACATAGTAATTGATCAGTAAATGTTGAATGAATGCATTTATGAATAAAACATTTCTGGAGCTAGAAATAGAGGGATTGTGTCCTAAAATCTTATTACTTGTTATACAGTTTGGATGAGTCTTGATGGACTTACTTTAGTTCTCATACAGCCAGTTATACAGAGATGAGAATACTGATAAACTCTGTCCTTAAAATGAGAAATTAATGTATAAGAATTGATCCTCTTTGACTATTTTAATGAAGAATTGAAATAACACTATTTTCAATATGCTTTAAACTAAGTTTTACTTACTACAAGAAGTCTGTATATTATTCCCATTATACATATAAGGCTGAGGCATTCATGGCTAAGTTACTTGTCACCCTGGAAATACTTTGCAGCACATAAATAAACAAATCATCTATGTAACATGGTTAATGCCTCGTCTTTCCTGAGCACTGGCTTGTGCTCTCTCTCTCCCTCCCTATCTCTCTCTCACTAAAACACAAAAATAAAATGTGTGTTTAATTCCTTTGGGTCAGTTAAGATCAGAATATTAAAAATCTGTAATTATTTTTCTAAGCAAAAGTAATGGACCCTGTGTTTACTGTATACATATTTATAATTATGGTCTCTATGACTCACTAAATTTTAACTGTAAATAGAGGTAAAGCCAAGCAAGAGTAGAGTCAAAATAGAGCAGTTAAGACTTGCTTTAGATAGATCGTTCTAGTGTTCCATTTTGTGTGGCATAAGCCCGTCACATAAGATTGGCACAGTTTACATAATACGCCAGTATCTATTGCATTAAAACCTTTTGTTTAGGCTTCTCAAATTTTAGTACCACTGGTTTATGACATATGGACTTTTAGGCTTGGAACTACCTTTCCTCTTGGAACAGTTTTTCTTTTACCTCAGTTCACACCAGTGGGCAAGAGTCCAATATCAAGGACATCATTTTTTTCCGGTGAACCTTAGTGTGGTAGATTAAACTCTATCTCTCTGTTAGTCTCAATATTAGAAATGAAGAGATGAGCCAAGAATATATATTTGCTAGAATATTAATCATTAAACTAGTCAGATAGTAGCAGCTTTTTGAGGGTCCTGTGTCAGGAATTAGCCTGGAATCTCAAAGAAGAAGAACTCCCTAGGATTCCTGAGCATTATTGCAGGTTACCCTGTGATTTCAGGGTTAAGGAAATAAAGAAAGAAAATCCACATTTATTGAGAACATAGCATGCCTAGATATAATTTCTTTTTTTCTCCCTTCTTTCCTTCTCTCCTTTCCTCATTTCATTTTATTCTGCATGGTGAATGGATGTCTGCTATTTGCTAGAAATTGTGCTAGGCTAGATGAATACAACAAAATCTTTGTTCTCAAGAGCATACAGGCTAGTGAGAGACAAAGATATATCAATAGAGTTCTTTTTGACTTCACCACTTATTATTAGTATGGTCTCAATCAAGTTACCTAATCTTTCTGTTCCTTTGTTTCCTCATTTGTAACACTGGGAAAATAATAGTATCTGTTGTCTGAGAGTTAATAACACACTACATGTAAGATTCTTAGTACACTGGTTGGCATATATCAAGTACTGAAGAAATCTTAGCTATACTACTGTCATTTCTATAACTCCCAGTTCCACCACCATCACCACTACTGGAATTCAGACTGTGAAAAAAGAACACCTAATTGCCTGAGAGCAGGAATCCTGGTCTGGGCATTATCACATAGATTGTACTCAAAGGTTCTATACAAAGTTACCTCTGCTTCCCTGGCCTTAGAAGATGTTATAAACATCATGAAGCAGTGTAGTGAATCTAAAAGACTTTCATGTGATATTTTTATTATTTTTCCCCAATTTTTGTATTGGGGAAAAATACACATAACATGAAGTTTACTATCTTAACTATTTTTTGGTGTACAGTTCAATGGTATTAAATACATTTATAATGCTTGCACAGCCATCACCACAATACATCTCTATATAACACTTTCATATTGTAAAACTAAAATACTATACCCATTAAAATATAACTTCCCATTTCCTTCTGCACTCTCATCCCCAGCCCCTGGCAGCCACCATTCTAGTGTCTGTCTCTGTCATTTTGACTTCTCTATGTAGTCATATAAGTGGAATCATATAGTATTTCTGTTCTCGTGTTTGGCTTATTTCACTTAGCATAATGTCCTCAGCATTCATCCATGTGGTAGTACATGTCAGGATTTCTTTCTTTTTTATGGCTGAATAATAATTAATAGCATTTATATACCACATTTTGACATTTTGCCTGTCCATTCATTCGTCAGTGGACCCTTGGGTTGCTTACATGTTTTCATTATTATGAACAATCCTGCTATGAATATAGGTGTACAACTATCTCTTTGAGAACCTGCTTTCAGTGCTTTTGAGTATATACCCAGAAGTGGAATTGCTAGATTGTATTGTAATTCCATTTTCATGTGTTCTTATAATAAGATTAATTTCATTTAAATTGAATAAAGCCTTTTAGGTTGTGTTTGTGAATAGCGTTGATTTCCTCATAAGGAGAATAAGTTGAGTTAGGTTTATCGAGAACACATCTACTGCTTATGTGAGTTCAGATGCTTTCAACAAGCCTGTGACTACTTTAAATAAATCAGCATCTTAGAACCCAATGATGCACTTAGGATATCTGGATTGTAAATCTCATGCTTGAGTTTGAATTTAGGAGCTTTGAATTCCTTCCCACTGACCTTTACCAAAAGTCCAGCTCCATTATTCAGCAGCTGTGCGACCTCATCGAGGTCGGCTAAGCTTACTAAGCCTCAAGCTTTCCCATGTGCAGTATGGTGGTAACAACACCTACCTTTTTAATGGTGAATATGTGGATTAAAGTAAGTCAGGGATACAAAATACTTTATTTTGTGCACCACTACCACCTATATATTATGCATAGTAGTCTCTATATATTATTTTTTCTTCTTTCCTCCTGTCAAAATATAAAAAGTGTTATAATGAGTAGTATAGGAATTTCAAGAAAGTGTGGGACACTTACATTAAGAAAGTTAACTTTGGTCAAGTTATGGCTCTGGTGATATCTGTTGATTGTCTCAGTTCAACATAATTAGACTCATAATTTCTAACTATACATGCTGCATTTCTGTAGAAGGCTAAGGCTGTTTAAAGAAAACCAAGATGGCGATGCTCACATTCACTTCAATGTCTCTTAATTATAGAGGTGTGTCTTGCAATAGAAAGCCCGTTGACACAACCCAGACAACTCTCATCCCTCTTCTGAAAGTCAGATACCCTTAAAAGCAGTCTCTTGCAAACGATGAAGAACCTGTGCTTGATGAGTTACTTTCACATGCATCAAAGTGACTTAAAAGTGGTCCTGTTGGTAATCTAAGCAGCCTCAGGTTTAGTGAGCATAGTTGTCAGTGTATAAATGGCTGTGTAAGGTTTTATTTTTTTCTTGAGAAGGAAATTAGTGTGGTAAGAATTTCTGATTTCTTTCTATGCAAACTCAACAGTAGAAAAGCGGATTTGTGAATTTATATGTATGATGTTCCCTTAATTATCTTTAATAAAAACTAGATGATCTTAATTATAGTAAACCATTTTCCTCTGCCAGCCTGTTTATATTACAGCAATATCTTCTTGAACCAGCAATCAGAAAAGGATTCTTTTAAAATAATGGAAAAATCACTAGATAATGTATAGAATTGATTATTACTCACCACAGGTAATACAGACCTGCCTAACATCAAATGTATAGTTTTGACCATGATGAATCAAGGTAAATATTGATGATTAATGGAATTTTTATTTAGTTGAGCATATTACAAAGGACCACAAAGTTGGTGGCTTAAACAGAAATTTGTTTTCTCACAGTTAGAAGTCTGAAATCAAGGTTTATTAGCCAGGTTGGTTCTTGTGAGGGCTGTGAGGGAAGGATCTGTTCCAGCCTTTCTCCTTGACGTATAGATGGCCATCTCCTTCCTATGTCTCTCCATGTTGTCTTCCCTCTATAAGTGTCTGTCTCTGTCCCCAGGTTTCTCTCCTTTTATAAGGACATCAGTCATATTGAATTCAGGCCCACCCTAATGGCCTTATTTTAACTCAGTTACCTCTTTAGAGACCCTATGTCCAAGTCAGATCACCTTTGGAAGTACTCGGGGTTAGAACTCCAAAACATGTTTTGTTTTGGAGGAGTTGGGTAACAAAATTTAGTTCAGCATAATTGGGTTAATAATAGTTAACATTTATTGAGTGACTTTCATGTTCCAGATTTTATATATATATATGCACATTTATGTGAGTGTGTATATATATATATGCATGTATGTATATATAGATATGTACATATCCAATATATGTGTGTGTACATATGTTTTATGATCCTTGCAACAGCCCTATGAGGAAGATGTTATTTCCCCCATTTTGCAGGTGAGAAAACAAAATGTCAGAGAGGATAAGCAATCTGTCCAAAGTCATATAGCGTGTAAATATTCAATGCTGGTATTTGAACCTAGCATCCCATGCTGCTTTTTAGATGGATAAACCTGATAACAACTCAGTCAAAAGCCCAAAGATACTTTGAACATTTGAGGTTTTTTTGTTTTTTTGTTGTTGTTGTCATTAGAACTTGTGCCAAGGGACATTTTATCTATCAAAAATGGCGCATAAATGCCTAATCATTGACTGCCGACGTGTTTACTCTTGAGTGTTTTACTGACAATTGTCTTTGAAGGCTTAGTGTTTTAGCACTCCTGAACCTGATAAAGCTTTTGGACAGGGTGGAATCTGAGCATAGACTACAAGGGTTGATTCTGGCCCCCATTTGTATGGATGACACTGAAAGACAAGTCATGCCCAGAGTCGGCTACTCAGCACATGTGCTTTCTACTGTCCTTTTCTCTCTGTCACTCCCCTTCCTCATCTTTGTTTTTTCACTATTTACCAGGTAGCTTGTGATTTTTTTTCTTTTATCCAATCTTTGCCATAAGTGATAAACACTGAAAGGGGATGGAGTGAAGAGTCACAAAATGGGCAACATTTCTGCTTACATGAAAGCCAGCTCACTTGTAGGTTGTACTACACCCTGGCCGCAGGCTTATTGTTATTCACGCTAAAGAGCCAGGCACATTGTGTACCTTATATAAGTTTTCCATCTTACCAATGAAAACAGTTTGTTTCTCGCTTTGAAGTTTTAAAGCAGAACTTGTTCATGACCCAATTTCACTAATAATTCTCTTAAGTAACCCTTGTACTCATTTAAAGATTTTTTTTCCACCCACTGTCTGTCTAGCCTGGTTTAAAATTTTTATATATGTACTTTTAAAAAATTGATTAGCTGGAGAGCTGCCCATTCCTCTGTGCTGTATAATAAGGATTTTAAAACTGCACACTGAATTCTGTATAGTGTAATTAAAACTGACCCACATTTGGACCTGAGTACACCAGGACTTAGCCAAACTTGCCATGAGCTGAGTTCTGGTGGCAGATGGGAACTAATGAGGACACACTCCACTCCAGAATTTCCCAGCTGCTTGGCCCCTTTTTGTACAAACAAGGTTTGGAGCGAAGTCCGGATCCCAAGAGCATGTTCTGTAAATGTGCTGTACCCAATGATTTGGGAAATGTTCTCACAAAATTGGGCTGTTTCAAGGTATCCATAAGGCCTCAGTGACTTTCAGATTTAAATTCAAAGGGGCCTTTTGTGCTTTCTACAACCAATTTTTAATTTTAAAGTGAATAAAACATCGCATTCCCCCGTCTTTTCTCTCATGCCTGGTGATGGAATGATCACTTTATATCACAACCTGGAAATTTGCAGGTGATTATCTCAGAGACAGTTGTACATCAGGATAGACAAAGTCTCCTTGCAACCTATGGATCTCTTCAACTGGTTTGATGTCCTGGGACTATTCAGGCAGATGTAATTGAATCAGTCTGAAGCAGCTGTAGCTGGCATGTGGTCTCTCAGATTGCTAGCACCTGCTTGTTTTTTTGCAACTCACTAGAGTGAGAGAAGTGCCAAAACCAGCATTGGTCTTGGAGCAGATAAAGCACTCCAGATCTTATATCCCATTCCCCTTCCAACCTAGCCACATCATCACTGGTGCCGAAATTAATAAAATCCCTTTTCATGATTAGGTCTGAGGTATACTTTTACTTCTTATTCTTCTCTGTATTCAGATCCTGACAGTACTGACCATGCAAATCCAAAAAAATAAGGGAGTATAATGGTGATCAGGTGGCTTTGGGGCTCTCTTATCATTAGACAACTGGGTAGCCTGTGGTTTGCAGAATCATTTAAATGAATGCACCAAATTCATTTGCTGTTCCAGCACAGTCTTATTGGCACAGAGAATAAGCAGTTAATGTATAACAAACTGTGAGCTGTTATGGAATATGATGAATACACTTCCTTAGCGAGAGGGAATGTAAAATGGAGCTCTCTCTCTAATATAAAGTCTAAACTAACCGCCATGGATTTCTTCAGCACTTACTATGTGCAGGAAAATGAAGTATACTAAAAAGATAAAAATTTTTGGACATAATAAGTTGTAAAATATATTTTGAAATACACAGACTTGGATTTTTTTTTGGAGATGGAGTCTCGCTCTGTCGCCCAGGCTGGAGTGCAGTGGCGCAATCTCAGCTCACTGCAACCTCCACTTCCTGGCTTCAAACAATTCTCCGGCCTCAGCCTCCTGAATTGCTGGGACTATAGGCACATGCCACCACAACCGGCTAATTTTTTGTATTTTAGTAGAGACAGGGTTTCACCGTGTTGCCCAGGCTGGTCTCAAACTCCTGAGCTCAGGCAGTCCACCCGCCTGGGTCTCCCAAAATGCTAGGATTACAGGCGTGAGCCACCACATCTGACTGGATTTTTAAAAAATGTTTAAACTCATTTAAAAAGTAGGTGTTTATCTTCTCTTTGTTTCATTTTATTATTTGGCAGGCATATATTTAATCATTAAGTGTTATCAATATCCTAATGTTTAATTTGAATCTAGTCATAATAAAGACAACATATTTACTTACATTTTATAGCTTATGTTGCAAAGCTTTTATAAAATGGGTTTAATATTGATAATATTTTGAGAGAAACTATGGCGTAAATGGAGTTCACAAATAATGGTAATAAGAGTGAATTCTAAAATGGTAATTTATTGTCATCAGCAGATGCCTGTGTTGCAAGGCATGACTACATGCTGTGAGCACAGAGAAGTATCTATGGTACTGACTGCAAGAATCTTATGATATTTGAGGAGATATGATACAGGTTTTTAAAAAAATAAGGCGCTCTCAGTGTCAAATTGCATGCTCGAGACCTGGATTTGTTGTAAAATGAATGCTACAAACATTTTTTTTTTTTAAGTTAGGCAGTCTAGTTGTGAAGTCAGTGTTCTAAATTCAGCATCCCCTGTCTCTCCTTCACTGTCCATGAGACAACACTAATCCGTTAGGGCTGTCTCTGTCTCTACACCAAAACTTGACCTCAGAGTCCCTCTGAAGACAATACTTTAGACAACCATTACCAATTTTTGGAAGTTTCATGTAATAGGAAACCCATTTGCCATTGTTGAAAAAATATCATTAAGTGCTAAACATATTTAGTGGAGGCAGAGATCTCTGTGAACTGCTCGGAAGAGGCTGAACTTAAGCCGGGCCTTGAAAAAAACATGAAGCATAGGACATGAGGAAATAAGAAAGGAGAACATCAAGCATTGCCAAGCTGAGTAATGTGTACAAATGAGTTAAGATTGGAATTATATGGCATAGTCAAAGATAATGAGTAGACCTCAGGTATACACAAATAAGTGGTCATATAATTATTAGTTTAATGTTTTTCTCCTCTGCTAGACTGTAAACTGTGAAATGTGATATTTTTTTCTTCTTTTTTTAAATTATACTTTAAGTTCTAGGGTACCTGTGCACAACGTGCAGGTTTGTTACATATATATATATATGTGCCATGTTGGTGTGCTGCACCTGTTAACTCATCATTTACATTAGGTGTATCTCCTAATGCTATCCCTCCCCTCTTCCCCCACCCCACGACAGGCCCCAGTGTGTGATGTTCCATTTCCTGTGTCCAAGTGTTCTCATTGTTCATTTCCCACCTGTGAGTGAGAACATGCGGTGTTTGGTTTTCTGTCCTTGTGATGGCTTGCTCAGAATGATGGTTTCTAGCTTCATCCATGTCCCTACGCTACTCAGACCATCCTATCCAAATTTGATCTCCCATGTGTTTCTGTAGGTTCTTATTGTTTTCATTCATATACACAATTTACTGCACAATTTTGGGTGCAGATTATCACTGCCAAAATTCTGTATGAGGAATATAGGGGAACTCAAAGAAGTTTTTATTCTTTTTAAATTTATATAAGAAAATGAAAGAACAATAATTTTTAAGAAGCTGATTTTTATTTTTATAAATACTGTGGCGCTTTCAAAACTGGCTTGGAGGAATTTCTATTTTAACTGTAGTATTTAAGAATCATACTGTTAATACATATCTCTGGTTTCAAGGAATAAAGATACAATGTAATAGAGTAGAAAGAGTTCAGGGTTTAGAAATAGAAGAGAGGGATTTAAATTTCTCCATTATCACTTATTGGCTGTGAGATATAGGCAGCCTTTCATGTGCTTTTATGCTGTTTCCTCATCTGTAAATTAGAGATGACAATGTATCAAAGCACTTTAAAATTTAAAACATCTCTTCTTCTTCCTCCTCTCATTATTCATCATAATCATAATGCTATTCTGAAACCATGTTTCAGATAAATATGATCTTCTGTATAGGTCCTTTTTTTTCTACCACTTATTATTTGCTCTAGCTATTGCAGATTTACTTTACACCTTGAGTAGAGCATTATAGTAATCTAAAAAGAAGCAAGAATTCCAGAAACACCCTATAACCTAGTCATGGCTAATATTTACTGTTGAGCTATTTGTACCTCAATAACAATTCTCTGTCATTTGTAATATAACTGCTTAATATAAATAATTTATGTATTAAAAGTCAATGTATTATACCAATCCCAAAACAGTGCCTTTTTATGATTTATTTTTTATTCTTTCATTCATTTAATTCAAATTATTGTAGCTACAGACACAAATGCATTCACTTTCTACCTGATTATATAGGAATACCCTAATTATCTATATTCACATCTCATTGAACTTATAAAGTGTTAGGAGACCAGTGTCTGAGAAAAAAAGTCAAACATAAATAGATTCATCTCTGAGTTGTAAGAACCTTTTGTTCCCACCTTTAGAATATTTGGTGACTAATTAAGTAATGAATGCACACCTCTTAAGTTAAAAAACCAAAAGAAAAAAATTTGATATTGCAGTTTCCTAGGAAGTTAATGTTTTCATTCTTTCCTCTTTTAAGCATGTAATATCTAATAGTTAATATCTGCATGTATCATCCTTATGGTTTTGAGAGTCTTTAAAGGAAATTATGAATACAATTTCTATTTTTCTAAACAAAAGCATTCCTCTACATTTAGGGTAAAAATGTGTGAATAGATATTTCACACATTCATATTTGTGTGAAATATATTTTCAAAATATATTTCTTAAACTATTTAAAAATAAATTTTTAAAAGTATTTGAACTTTTTACACTATATTTCATTCTTTTATTTTGTTAAGCATATCAAAAGAGGATTATACCACAGTTTATGACTTTTTAACGGTAAAAAATTAAATAAGGTAGGACTATCTGAAATTTTAAATTTAAGTGTAACTACATAACGATATGCACAGAAAATAGAGATAATGAAAATTAACTAAAATGTTGCTTTTATAATGGCTTATATTTGTGTAGCAAATAGGATAGCTGAGTTTAGTATTACTTAAGAAATGGTTAATTCTATATATCAGGAGACAATTCAAACATAATCTTTAATCATGCTGGTCTGATGCCTCAAGCCATGCTCTATATACTTATTAGGGTCTTTGCCAAGTGTCATGATAGTAATACACTCCAGACCGAAAGAAAATTGATTTTCCTCTGTGTAAATTTGTCATTGATATTATATTTAAATTTCTATTGATGAAAAGTTAGTGTATATACTATCTGAATCAAGTTCTTCAGAACATAAATAATTTTTTATTTGTGAACTGATTTATGTCCAATTAAGTAATATCCAGAATACTTTTGCTATTGAGCACATATCATTGTCAAATATTAATTATTTATATCAATATACCGCTTGAATTTTTAAAAATATAAAGGCCTCACTTTATCACCCAGGCTGGAGTGCAGTGGCATGATCGTGGCTCACTGCAGTCTCAACCTCCCAGGCTCAAGCAATCCTCCCATCTCGGCTTCCCCAGTAGCTGGGACTACAGGTGTGTACCACCATGCTCAGCAGATTTTTAAATATTTTTGTAGAAATGGGAGTCTCACTATGTTGCCCATGCTGGTCTCAAACTCCTGGGCTCCAGCAGTCCTCCTGCCTCAGCCTCCTAAAGTGCTGGATTTATAGGCAGGAGCCACTGCACCCAGACTATTAATTTTCTTTTCTTTTCTTTTCTTTTCTTTTTTTTTATGACCAATTCCACTTTAAGATCAGTTTCTGGCTTGCTTGAAAGGATTGGATTAGAAGATGTATCACTTTTGGAGGACATCTGCATTGGATTTAAGAGGGAACAACTCCAAATAGAGGACAGTACATTTCGTTTGAGGCTTACTACTACCAGAAACCATCACTGCAACCTCTAAGTTTTCTCATTGATTTTTATTTGTCCTTATGTGCTGCTATCAACTGGGGGCTTTGAGATCACTATTTACAGTTATAAAACAGCTGTACCTCTTCCTCTGTTTTAGTCCTAGAGAGTACAGGGAAAGTATATTAGTTACCTATGGCTGCTGTAGTAAATTATGTTAAACTGGGTGACTTAAAAACAACAGAAATTTATTCTCTCATAGTTCTGGAGGCTAGAAATCAGAAATCAAAACGTAGCAGGGCCACATTCCCTCTGAAGGCTCACCGTGAAAATCTTTCCCTGGCTCTTCCAACTTCTGATGGTCCCAGGTATTCTTTGGCTCTTGGCACTATCACATCAAACTCTGCCTTCATCTTTACAGGACCTTCCCCTCTGTATGTATCTCTCTGTGTCCTCTCCTCCTATTAAAAGCATATCAGTTATTGGATTTAGGGCCCACCTTAAATCCAGGGTAATTTTATCTGATGATTCTTATTAGTTGCATCTGCAAGAACCTTATCTCCCAAGAATGTTACATTCTGAGGTTTCAGGTGAACAGGACATTTTGGGGACTCTAGTCAAAATTCAACCTACTATAGAGAGTAATTTTATTTTTCTGTAGTAAATATCTTTGGAAGGCTTATTTACACACTGCTATGGTTTGAATATTTGTCCCCTCCAAAACTCATGTTGAAAGTTAAGCCCCAGTGTGGCACTATTGAGAGCTGGGGCCTTTAAGAGGTGGGTCATGAGGGCCCATGAATGGATGAGTCTTTTCTTGAGTTAATGAATTAATGGGTTATCATGGGAGTGGGACTGGTAGCTTTATAGGAGGATAAAGAGAGACCTGCGGTAGCACAGTCTGCCCCCTTGCCATGTGATGTCCTACGTTATCTCAGGACTCTCTAGAGAGTTGTCACAGCAAGAAGGCTTTCACCAGTTTTGCCCCCTCAACCTTGGACTTCCCAGCCTCCAACTATAAGAAATAAATTTCCTTTCTTATAAATTGCTGAGTTTCAAATATTCTGTTATAAGCAACAGAAAAGAGACTAAGACATATGCTAACATGTTAATTATTTTTCCCCTCAGTAGTTGACAAAGTTTATCCTGTCCTCTGTTTTTAGAATACTTGTTGCGTTAGCACCTTAGTATTTTTTATGAATTTCATAGAATTATGAATCATTTTCTGTCATACTTTTTTAACTACTGAAACTTCTCATTATAGATGACAAAGTTGAGGTATAGAATAGGTAACCAGCAGTCACTAACTCTGCAGATGGACTGCAGAACGAAAAACTGACGTTGGTATCATCCATCTTTTCTGTGAATCCATGTGTGTTGAGATTGCAAATACACTTTTATAGTCCATGGCACCTTCACATAACGTTACTTGTGACCTAAATAAATCATGAGTTGCAGAAAATGTTTTTCATAATGATCTCTAGATTCTATAAGTCAAGTATACAATTGAAATTTTGTGTCATAGATGGACAAAAATCATGCTAGATGATTGCGTGTTGAGACCACGAGGTAATCCATCTAATTTCTGTACTTAGCATCGGCCAGGTCTTTATTAGAGAACTATGGATATGGCCACACATACAAATACACATCCATTAAATGAACACTGGAATCATGAATATCCAGGTCTAGATTAAAACAGCAAGCCCAAGGCTCAGAAGGTTAATTTTTAACTTTAACCAGTAAGTGGCTGAGACAGGACTAAACTCAGCTCTGCTCAACTCAGACACCTGTTTTTTCTACTTCTCCCAAATTGATTCTCAAACTGCAGGAAATCTTTGTGTTTTTCCCCTTGTAATTAAGGAGCAGACCACTTTTAGGGTGAGTGGGTAGAGGTAGCAGAAGGTGAAGTAAACCATTCCTAAAAGAATTGGGATATAATTGGAAGCATTTGTTGACCCTTTCCACCTCATGGTTTTGGGATATTACAAGTACGTTTTCTTTAAAAATGCTCAATAAGCCAACAATTTGAATTTTAAACATAGATAATTAATAGAGTGATTATATGAATTAATCAGAACCAGTATTATAGGTCTCATCTACTGAACAGTTTCTCTAACTTTCAGCCCTTTTGGTGCACTTCTGTTCTGGATAAAATATAATTGTATGCTCAAAGGACAGAAAAATTTTACAAATGAGCTTAGGCTTCCCTGCCAGAAAAGAAAGGATGAAATATAAATGAAAATGAAAATTAAGTAATCCCTGAAATGGTAATATAGTTAAATGTAAAAATATGCCTTTGATAATACCAGACTGGGATTTGCACCCAAAACACATTAATTGAATTAACCTATTTTAGTTTGTCTTGTATCTGTTGCCAAAAATAACAAAGAGAAGAAACTATTCTTTTGTTAGATGGCAGATTTCTTCCTGGTGTGGATTACTCTTCTATCATGAGTAAACGATTACAGTTCAGTTGATTCCAGGCACTAGAGACAGAGCTCTGAACTAGAAGACCCAGAGAGAGACACTAAACAAATTAACAAATGCATAAATAAGAACCATTCAAGGAGTGGTAAGTGCTATTCATGAAGCACAACTACAACAAAAAGGATAAAGAATGACTGGTAATCCGGGAGCAGGGTGTAGGTGGCCTTTTTGAGGAAATAAAGTTTGAATTCTAAGACTTGAATAACGTGAAGGAGTCATTCAAGGGAAGATATCTCTTACAAGAAATGCAATCTCTAAATCATTACAGGTTATGCAGGGTTTTGCATCTAAGGTGTGTGTGTGTGTGTGTGTGTGTGTGAGACTAACTGTGACAAGGGAGGAGTGTTCTGTCAACTATTAACAATGTACAATTGGGAGGTCTGCATCTTCAGGGGCAACCAGTTGATCCTCCTCTTTATCCTGGTATTAAATATAGCCATAGTAAGAATTTGGGAATGGATTAAAAATGCTTAACCTTATCTCCTTAAACTTTGCCATATCCCATAAATTTTAACCATATCACCTAAAATTTTGTTATTTCTGAAATCTGTACTAAGTTTGGCCACAAAGGGAGGAATTGAATTCATTGCTACTCTTAGCTCTCCCTAGCAATTTCATTGTCTGCTCTGGTACCAGGGTTTGTTAGAGAAGCTAGAGGGATTTTTGAGTCATCATTTCTCCCTTTGGTAAATCACTTCTTCAAGTAGTAATATCAGCCCTTTTCCTCCTTTTCCGTATGCCAAGACTGAAAAAGAAAATAAAGGGTTAAACTGATTTCTTTTGATTAGTTTCATAGGAGCCCAAGATTTAACATAGAACTTTTTCGGAATATATAGTTAGCTCTCCACCTGAGGTGAGCACGGGAAATCTATTTTTCTCATTTCAACTTTCATCTTGAGACCAAAATTTCACCAAAAGCTTCATTCAGAATTTTTTTATTCATAACTAAGCAAAGATGTATGGTAGTAAATCATTGAAACAGATTATCTTTGATTGAATTTTCCTGAGTTTAATGTGTCTAATCAACTTTTCATTCACCACATTATTTTCCCATTGCTTGATGTTATACCAGATAATAGTATTACCATGACCCAGGCTGATACTATGTGAAAAAATGCACAAGGAAGTACTCTGAACATTTGAAAAACACAGTCAGGTAATAGTTTCAGAAATTGTTAGATTTTTCTATGTGAGAGTCTAACTTTTTTTCACTACAGATACTAAAAATTTATCAATATGCTTTTTAGTAGGCTTTAGCCACGTCCTAATTTACAAACAAAACTATTCTTGCCAGTTATACCCTTGAATCCTACCAAGGAAATTCCCATGGTTCTATCCTTATCACAATGGAACCCAGAAATGGAGAAATGGACTACTTACTTTCTTAGGAATACCACAGTGCACACTTTCCTGTATCTAACTGATATGACCATATAATTTGTCATCTCAATAATGATTAAGAGATTTTTGCTTTAAAAATATGTATCCAAATGATAGGAATATTAAGTCACAGTGGAAGAAGGCCATTAATATACTGAAGCCTCAAGTACCACAAATTAAAAAAAAAGATAGATATTACTATTTTAACTGTGAGCATGCACTATCAGGTTATCCAATATCAAAAACATATTAAGAGTGCTTGTGGCAATATATACCTGAATTATAAATGAATTTTGATATTTTGACATTTTGTTTATATGAGAGCATATATCAAGGATAGATTCAACAAATCAGCTTGGTGGCTGCAGCTTTAAGTTGGCAGTAAAGTATGTAAGTAATACATTTCTGATCAGTCTTGTTTTAACACCTTGACAGAACTAAACCATTGACACCCAGAGGTACTTGTGCATGGGGATAGTCTTTAAGATAATATTTAGTCTATTCAATGAGCCAGAATGTTCAGTGTGTATATTGTTTGCTTTTATTATAAAGACATGGCTACAGTCTACATACAAAATACCAAGTAGAGATTTGTTTATTGTAGTAGGCATAGGTGCTCAAAATGGATATTTAAGTCTCAAACATATTTTTCCACCATTCTGTATTGGATTATTAACACACGAAAGTATGTACTGTTAAAACTATAAGGTAATTTATAGATTATTCTTTGAACTAATGTAGTTATTATTTTACAAATGAGGAAATGGAAACCCAGTGAAGTTGAATGATTTACTGTGGGACTAGACAAGTCTAGAATGAGAAATTTAACAGTCCAGTACTCTTTATTTCCATGTATATACCTTTCATCATTTACCATTACACTGAACAATCTTTGTGCTATTTGTATTTTTAAAATGTACTCACAGGGTCAAAAAAAAGTTTGAATGGTACACAAGGATATAAAATGAAAAGTATGTCTTTACCAACTGATAGTACTATTCACCAGAGATAAAAAGTTTCAACTGTATTTGTGTAGAGAAATGTATCTATATACCTTTAATTTAAAAACAGAAAGGCAATCATACTGTTCAAATACATTTGTACTTTTTTCTTAATGCCATGTCTTAGCGATTTTATATATTCTAGATATAGTGTTTATATTTTGGTATATTATACTTTATCTTTTCCACTTTTTAAACAGCTACTTAATATTTCCATTTTATGGATGTCACAAAATGTATTTAACCACTGCCTATTTATGGAAATTTGGTTATTTACAGTTTCTTTGCTGTTTAAAAATATTATAAAACAGCTTTCTAAATATATCCTTGTTTTTATTTTAATATCCACATAGCATACTTTCTTAGATATGTTTATATAATTAAAATTTTGATGCCTGTTAAAAATTTGCCTTCAAAAACATTTTTCTGACACATACATGTAACAACATCATATGAGAATTCCTGCTTTCTCACAGCCTCATCAGTACTGGGCTTTAGCAAATTTTTCTAATCAGAAAAGTGAAAATGATATTTCACCATTGTTTTGATTTACGTTTCTTTACTTATGAGTTAGAGTAAACAACATATTAAAATTTCACTGGCCATTTACACTTTTTTTACTTTTTTTGTGAATTGGCTGTAATACTTTTCTATATTTTTCTACTGACTTTTTAAAAATATTTTATTGGTTTGTATAGCCTCTGTATATTATGAAAAATAAATTTCCTGTATTAAACATTTTCTTAACATTCCTGTGTTAAACATATTTCTTGGTTATTAATTTGCTTTTTGAGTTTTGTATGTGTAGAAAATTGTTTTATGTAGTTTCATTTTTCAGTCATTTCCAATTTTAGTATATGTGCTGCTGAAGTGACCACTCATTTTTCAGTCATTTCCTTTATGGCTTAGAAAAATTCTTACACCAAAAAAATTACTCAGATTTTCTTCTAGCACATTTATGATTTAGCCTCATAATATTTACATCTTTGATTCAACCGAAACTTATTTTTGAGAGTGAAAATAAAGTTTAATTTTATCACTTGAAATAAGAGCATCAATTTTTTAATTCTTTGAATTCCTGTGAATTTTAGATTTTTCTGAAACTTTGTGAACTTTTTAGGAAGGCAGCGATCATCACTAAGGTAAAAAGAAAGTGTATTAGACCGAGAAATGTAATTTAAAATTTGACATTTTTTATTACTTATCAATCCCTGATGTCTATTCTTGGTGACATAGGAAAATCCCAAGAAAACATCTTGTTTATAAAAATATATAATTATATTTTGCTAATTTAAGCAATGATTAAATCAGTGAAACCATCATAGAATAAATCAAACCCCTAGTGAGATACTTTTAACAGCAAATCCAGTTCATATGGTAATATTAATTTTACTTACTTAGCAAAGCACTTACTTATCAGTAAGACCCTGTATCTGTACAAATGAAATCAAAATGTGAAAGTTGTAATTTAAGCGGGACACAATAGCTTAGTGATAAATAGATTTATTTGTACCTTGAAAAGTTCACTTCAAGTAATCATTGTTATTAAAAGGCAATTATTTCACATGGTTTTTGTAAGCATAAAAAGCAGATTGGAGACTCTTTCTAAGGGTTGTAAATAAGTGAAAGATCCATTGAGCTAGAAAAGTTGAGTATTCAGCAATAAAAGAGCATTGTCCAGTTTAACATCTATTATATTTATATCTGTAGTTGACAAGGAGAGAAGTAAGTATAGGTGAAATGTGAAATATAACTAGGAGAGAAGGATTAGGAAATGTCATTTAACTTTTTTCCTACTCTTCCTTTTATTTTTAATATAATAGTTATATTTCTCTTCTAAAAGTAGTACACTATCAATGTAAAACTATTTGGTAAACACAAAAGGACAGAAAGCAGACAAGAAAATTGCCATTGATATTACTATTACCACTTAAAGAAAAAGTTATTAGTATTTTGGTGTATATATGTATGTATGCATGTAACAACATAGGATTATGCAAGGTTATGATTCTGATTTTTCAACTAGCAATATATTATGAATATTTGTTTCTGTCAATATTTTTTGTGACATGACTTTTTTTATTGATTACATAGTATTCCATACAATGGATGTGTTATAATTTACCTAGCCAATCTCTTATTTTTGTACATGCTTCCAATTTTTCTCTAGTAAACATAAATTACGATGAATATTATTGTGACAATATTTTTTATAAACATCCCTGATTATGTCATCAGGTAAATACTTAAGTATAATAATTGAGTCAAAGATATATGTATTTTAGAGGTTTTGATACATTTAGCTATACCATTTACACACTGCTGTGTCTGTCCCAGCAGTATCTGAAAGTATCTATTTGTTCATATCCTCATCAGTTCTTGGCATAAAACTTAATATGGTTCAAAAAAAAACTCTCAGTGGTCTGGCAAGAATGAATACACAGAGGTGGGAAGAGGTCAAGCAGAGGTAAGTGATGTTTTTGTCTAAGAGATGTTGCAGGCTGCCTCAGGCTATGGAGAACAGCTTTCTCCAAAGCAAACTTGCATTTTCAAAGGCGGCCCAGACTCTGCGTGCTAACTTGGCACAGTTGAGATGTCCTTGTTTGCTTTAAGGCACTGGCCTGACCCTTCAGTCACATTCAGTGATCGAGACCACTTACTCATACTAATCATTGCACACAGAAAATACATGAAAGATTTGTATTCATCACTCAATATATTTTGCCTCTCAAGTGTCATGAAACATTCAGGGTACATTAACTGGCAAATGCACACCTGGAGTATGTTACTTAGCTTTAGAAACTGCTAATTTTTAAAAAATCAAATATTTCATTTTGAGGAAAAAAATCAGTTTTGGATTTTGAGCATATATATCATCTTTCATTTTGGCCCAATTAACCCAGCAGGTGTGTGTAAATTAGGTCACTACTTTGTCACCGTGGTAACATGCATTGGGGAGGTGGATCTTAACCACCTCCAGCACAGGTGATGTTGGCTGAGTTGGTATTAAGAAGTGCTTTAGAAACAAACAAGGCAGAATTTAATATGTTAGAGTGTAGAAAATAGGTCTGATGTCGGATACCAACAGTTAATTCTATCACACGAAAACAAGTACTATCTCAAATCTGTATAAAGAAGAAAGATCTAATGAGCCTTAGAAACAGGAATTGTGTTGTAAAACTTACTAACAGTCTCTGAAAGAACAGACACTACAGCACTCAGGAGATGGTAGTCTCATTTCCTCATGGAGCAAGGGATTTGAAGGTCAGGGTCAGGTTCTCTGCAATTTAAGGCTGTTTTTAGAACTAAGCCATGGTTTTTGGAGGATCAACAACTTCCTGACTACTCATTCTAGTGACTAGATTTTAGTCACTACTGAGGGTTTTCTTAAAGTGCAGTGTCTAATTATTTCTTTTAAGTGCTCTTTTGATCATTATTCATAATTGTTTATGGGTTAACAAGTTGGCAGAGTTGGTCTATGCCAGCACTCCAGCACTCATACGGTCCCGATAACTCAGGCTTCTCACCAGGTGGAAAATCAGACATGCTTCAAGATCGCTAGTTGAGATTGTGCAATCTGTTTGGCTGCTAAAGGTTCCAAATTATGTGGGCATTCTGCAGCCCCACAGAGTGGTAGAATTTCTTCACTTATCACTGACAAGTTCACACTTCTTTGGGTCACTAAAATTGTAAATATGTATTATCAGATGCAGAAAATAGGCCAAATTAATAATGTTAATTATATGTCCAAGGAAATGCATCTCCCATGACCATTTGCAGCACCCAGATATGGATGGTAATTCTATCGAGCCTTTGGTGCCAATTCGTACCTGGCTTTAAAATTTTCAGTTTGCCCTTATGTCCTGCTTTACATTTGTATAACTTGTTATAATCTTGAAGCATTTTTGTATACCATATTTCTTTTTGGTGTGATATTTTAGACATGGCATTTCAGAAACTTGAATGCACCTAGTGTTATTTTCAGTTGGTTGTGACCGCAGCTTTATTAATTATTTTGTGTGTTTTCAATAGTTAATATTTACAAAACGCTGAACAAACCTCTTCAAGATTGCTTTCCATAATCTCCTTTTCCATGTGTCAAGGATGAGAGCTACAGAGAGAAGAGTCATAGTGACTCACCCTGTGTCACAGAGTATGTGAGTTTACTTTCAAAGGAGAGTCAAGGGTCCCTGGTTTTCAGTTCTTTTTTTTTTTTTTTTTCAATTCTCCAAGAGTCATGCAGGTTTGGAGACTTACAAAGGGATAGCATTGCTGAGTGGAGAAACATTTGACTCAAGTACTCTTTTACCCCTAACATCTCTTTTACCATTTCCCTCCCTATATTCAAGTCTTCTTTTCCATCATCTCTCCAGTAGATGCTGAAAACCATTTCTTTTTGAAGAGCTGGTTCATATGATAAAGACCCAAAGTCTCAATAAAATCTATTAACCTGTTAAGGGTAAGTGTGTGCATTGTTCACTGGAGAGCATGATGCCATATTCTACCCTGCCTGCTTGGGGGCAAGGCCGATGGCAGCACAAATTAGCATCAGAACAGAGCTTTATCACAGTGGAATCCCAGGTTGTTTTAGGAATGAAACACGAAACAAAAATAGATAAAGGGATTAAATCTATCAAATATAATAGAGGAAATTGTAGTAGATTCAGGGAACTTGGACCCCTGAATTGTAGTAACTAAGCTGGAGAGGAAATGGACAGTTAAACAAAGTAGGGCTGTTTCTTTTTTTCATTGTTTGATGAAATAATTTTTGCCCCTTTTAAATGGTATGTTAAAAGAGAGAGAGGGAGCCTGGTATATCTGAAACAAAGAGCCTACACAGTCACCAAGCTGGTTGGTTTTTGTACCTTCCTTTACTGAGTATTGTCCTTCAGTACAATACAGAGCCATTTCTTTGTTCTCACAAGCTAGCAGTTAAATTGTATGTAAATGTATGCAAATTAGATGCTGTCTAATAAAGAGAGTCATTAGATGGAAGAAATATTTAGTTTAGGAAAAAAAAGCAGGTGTATTGTGTAAAAGAAAATGTAAGGCTACAAAAAAGCCCAAACTTTTGTGGACAGTTATAGAAAAATTTATTAAAATAGATTTTTAAAAGACTTACGTCTTCCTGACCTTTCCTTTGTGCTTATATATATGTGTGTGTTTTAAAAATATTTACATATAAAACTAGGGGATTGGCTTCTTTCCCAGAATTACTGGAAGCACCTTCACCAGGAACATTTGGACTTGAATAATCTCCACAGCAGCATTTTCCTTCTTGAATTAAATGAATTGTAAAATGAATGATTTGCCGAAGAACACTGACTGCTTATTTGGGTTCCTTTCTCGTAGGTTGATAGAGGCTTACTGGCTCCGTGGTGTGTATCTTGCTATTTTAGGGTTTCCTTTCCACACTACTCCACTCCAGTCTCTCTAATATGAGCTTCTTAAAAGATACCTAGACTATAAGCTCCTTGAGAGGAACCAACAGTTCCTTTTAAACCTTATCAATGCTGTATTCAGGGTTTAGCACAATGCCTAGTGTTTACTAGCACTCATATCTATTTTTAATAAGTGAATGATTGGTTTTAATGGTTAAGTAGTTATGGGTATGTCAAACACCTTTCTATTCTTTAGCATATAGTTATTGAAACAATTTCTCAGGCTTATATTTAACAATTATACGGTAAATGCCTGGTGAAAAAAATATTTTACCATCCAGTTTCCTTAAGTCAACTGTAACAAAGGTGTTGAGTGTTCAACACTACATTATTTATTATGGCAGCTATTTCTGGGGCAAAGATGAATAGGCAGCATAGTTTCTTTAGGAGCAGCTAATCTACTAAAGGTATCAGATAAATATAAATATACACATATTTAATACATAGTACACTGTACTATGGAAGCATGAGATAAAATATTATGAAAGAATGAGAGAGAAAGAATTTCCAACCTATGGGTACCATACATGGTTTCTTGGAGGAAAGTGGAACTGAACTAAGCCTCGAAGTTGGTAAGGAACAGATGGTTGGCTATGGTGGGGTGGAGAAAAGCAGAGTTGCAGAATTCTCTATGTTGTAGTCCCAAATTAATAGTAATGTACTAGATTTTCTTCTACTCTCTTGTGAATTTCCAGCAACAGCTTGATTTTAACCTCCGCAGAAACACAAATGAGAGCTGTGATGGAAACAATAATTACTAGAGTCCAGTTTTAACTCCAAGTCAAAATTTTAGTCACATTCAGCCCTGAATAAGACATAAGGCAAAGCATGCAACAGGACTTTATAACTTTTTAATTACAATGCATTATAAATATAATTTTTATTTTGTCTTATTTTTTTAGAGATGGGGTGTTGCTCTGTTTCCCAGACAGGAGTGTGGTGGCACCTTCTTAGCTTACTGCAACCTTGAACTGTTAGGCTCAAGCGATCCTTCTGCCTCAGCCTGCTGAGTATGAGGATGCAAAGGCATAAGAATGACACAATGGACTTTGGGGACTCAGGGGGAAAGGAAATGAGGGATAAAAGACTACAAATTGTGTGCGGTGTATACTGCTCAAGTGATGGGTGCACCAAAATCTCACAAATCACCACTAAAGAATTTACTCATGTAACCAAACACCAACTGTTCCCCAATAACTTATGAGAATAAAAAATTTAGAAAAGAAACAAACTACAGGTGGATGCCAACAAACCCCGCTAATTTTTAAAAAATTTTTGTAGAGATGGGGAACTTGTTATTTTGCCCAGGCTGGTCTTCAACTCCTGACCTCAAGTGATCTTCCTGCTTTGGCCTCCCAAAGTGCTGGGGTTACAGGTGTGAGCCAGTGCACGAAGCCTAAAATTTATTGTCCATGGTGTGAAATAAAATTTGGGGGTTAGGAGATTTAGAGACCTAGAATGGAATACCTCATGTATGTAAAGTGTCTTACAGTTCACAAAGCACCTTCCTAAATTATTATTTTAATTACAACTATTGAGGTAGCAGAATTGGTGTTATTATTTTAATTTTGCAGATGAGGGAACTGAGGTTCCAAAAAGTGAAATCACTTAACCATTAAATGTCATAGCCAGGTTTTCCTGATAGGTTGTCCAGTTCTTTCCACGTGCCTCATTGTCACCCAGAAGCAACATGAGAGAGTTATATAGAACTATACAGTTATAGTTCTATATATAGTTATAATTCTATAGTATATAGTTCTATATAACTCTCTATATGCTTCTATAAGCATCATATATCTTGTTTTCTAATTTTATTCTAAATACTTTTTATTGATTTGGTTTTATATGCCAATTTTCTCCATTTTAACATGGGTAAAATATGTAAGACCCAAACTGAGGGAGATGTGTATGGATAAGAAACTGATTATTTTGGTAACTGGTATGGATATGAAAACCATAATGAGTGTGGATTGCAAGTATTTTAATTTATTTTCTTGACTTTTGAGTTAAAGAAAAGATTTCAATGTGAAGGTGCAAAATATGCTGCACTGAACTAATCTTGGAGGTAACCAAAGGGCTGTGGGACTAACAGCTTTTGATATTACTTAGTGCTTATTATTGTTATTATTATTATTTCTTTTTAATTATGCAAAGTGCTAATCAGTTTGATTATGCACAGTGCTAATCAGGTTAATTATGCAAAGTGCTAATCAGTTCTTCTTGAAGCACATGAGGAGAGCAGAGGTGCTGGCGGTGAATGGCATAGCTAGATGGGGGTAGTCACGGCAGTCATTCCTTATTAAGATAGGAGTAGACAAGATAGCAAGGGGGATTTATCCATAAAAATAAATAGGAAAAGAAAGAGGACTGGGAGCACATGAAAGACTGTAGTTTGGGCAGGACATTGCTTACACATAGAAAGCTCTTCTCCCTTGTAGCATAGTTTGGTTGGATAGTCTCTGCTATATTTTGAAGGCACTCATTTGAAGCCAAAAAGACTGCAGAGGGAAAGAAACAGAGTATTGTATAGCTAGACAAGTTGTCAAAACAACTTATTGTAGTTGGCAAGCACCAATTCCTGGGAGGACAGTAAAGGAAGTAGAATCTAATAGACCTATACATGAAAAAGGACATCAATAAAGAGAATTGAAAAATTAAGGGAGTGCCATTCTGATAAAATAAACAGGGCCATCTCACTGCTGCATTGTTATTGGGACGGTCGTCTGTGTAGCCTGTTTCCTGAGGTGAACTGAGAGTTGGCTTCTTGGTGCTGGCAGTGGTCTCTATTGAGAGTGCTGATGACGAATATGACAATAAGGGTTTTATGTAATAGCTCCTAGTTGGATCAGCTTTGCTGCTGCTGAAATCAAAGTGAATTTTAATATTAACTTGCAGGTCTGTGCTTATTAAGCTGGGTGACTTCCTGTGAAGATGAGTTTATAGCAATATGTTCATATGTTTTTACAGAACAATCATGATGGTGCTCCCTTAAGAATGCCCTTTGTATTCTGCCCTCCTGTTCTATTCTGTGGTTTGATAAGCTATCAATGAAATGCTGTGATACCTACTTGTTTGAATGTATTCAGAGAGCAGAAAGCATTTCAGGATTGCTTAGTGAGTATTCATTTTTTAAAAAATGTTTTCAGTCCATGAGACTTTTCCTTTACTCTGAAGTTTAAGCAAATGTATACGTTATTTATAAAAGGGAGGGTCTGCTTCCCCCTATATAACCTGACAGAGTATTTATTTACCTTTTCTTTTTAAGCCTATGTCTAAGCACAGCTCATCTTCACAAATGCCTGAAGTGATCTTGATTTCTGGAAATGTCCAATTAATAGTAAGAGTGCTACAGAGGCAAAGGCATTGATGATACCTCCAGAATAGGGTGTATTCATAAGTTATTTGTCCAGGCGGTGTTGGTTCTTGGATAAAGACAGGCTTTCAGTTTTCATAATTTCTTTAACCTGGAACAATTTCATTTTAAAATATGAAGAGAATGACATAAATCTTTGGTTTCCAAGGAGAGTCTGGAAAGAAATAGATTGTTAGAGGACAGCGCCCACAAATTGAGAAAGCCTGTTGGGGGCCCTTTGGGAATTTGGCTGGAAAATTATGTTATAAGCAGTCCTTCTGCTCAGCTTCATGGAAACATGATTTTAGAAATGAAATACTGCTTCTGTGTTCCCCACCCCCCAAAACTAAGATAAGGATGAAATATTCATATTATCCTTTATTTTCAGAATCTTTTGAGTTATTTCTCAATATGTTTAAAAACTTCCCTTAATTCCTTAATGATTCTGCCCAAAGGGTACTTTGTAAATTCTATTCATTGATAGTATACTAAACTCTTAATTCCTGGTGAAGACATTTGAGGACAAAGACCTTGCTACATAAAACATTTATAATGTCACTGGAATGTTTAAAGGAGAAAATCATGTGATCCAAATGGCAAATAAAAATAAATTTAGTAACATCTAACTAAATATGACCAGTTTTCCATTTAATTGCATGCTTGCACCCACTTTACACACATTTCCATATATGAACCCATTAATTCCTTCACTAAACCGTGTTATTTGAGCACCTGTTTTTTTTTAAGTGTTCACTATGTGCTAGTTATAGTTCCATAAACTCTCCTAGGTATTGAGATACTATTGACCAAAAAAGAGACAAGATACCTGGCATCGTGGAGCTCACTCACACAGGACAACATGATAGTTTCTCGTGATATTCAGTCTTAGAAACCAAGCTTTTGTATTTCATTTCTTCTCAGAACTTCTTTTAACAATCTATATGATTCAACTGCTGGGCCTCAGTGTCTTCAATTAGTCTCAAAATAAGAGGTAGGACTTGATGGTTCCCAAGGCACCTTCATGTCATTCATATTTGCTGTCCTAAAGTCGATTAGTTGATTAGACTATAAAGTGAAATTTATCCACTATTACCATATGAGCAGCCTTGGGATCATACAGAGTTTTTTGGGACTTTGATCTTTTAGGAAATAAGTAATTTCTAGCTAATTCTGTGGACACTACCTCCTTGGATTTAGGCCAAAATTGAATGTAGAAAGGGCAGACTTTGAAATATTCCACAGTTTGAATTTTGGCACTTGCAGTTACTAGCTGAGCAAGTCATAACCAACCACTTTGATCCTCTGATTCCTCTTAGTTTCTACTTCAAACAGTGAGTATGAGTATTTAATAAATACTCCATAATCAGTCTTTTTTTTTTTTTTTCATTTCTGGCAACTGTAACCTTCATGACTCTTGTTACCAAAAATGTCTTCAACTAATTCAACTTCCTTTCCTCAAACATCTTCTTTCTGCATTAAGCCAATACTTCAGTTAACTCAGTATCTTCTCTCCCATTCCATCTTTACAGTTTTATTTCTTCCTGTTCTCTTTTGTATGTGCTTTTACTTCTCTACTCAACCTGAGTCAACTTTTGGTTACTTAAATTATTCATCATATGTAACATAATCTTGGTTACAACACAAAATGTGTGCAACTGTAATTCAAGTCAATTAAATAGAAATATGTTTTCTACATCAGACCTGTACCATAATTGTTTATATTTTTTACTTACTAGTGTACTGGAAACCTCTTGAGTACAAGGGCTGTGGTTTTAATCCTTGTGTTCCCAGTATCTAGCATGGATTCTGCCAGTAAGCATCTCACAATCTAGCAAGGAGAAAGAATTTGAAAGCAGTAGGATATATGATCTCTCAGTGGAATTTTAAAACAACAGGATATATGATCTGTTAGTAGGAAAGTGGAGATGTTGGAAAAGGCTTATGGAATAGATATTGGGAAGGCTTTATGGAGCAAATAATATTTGAGTTTGCTTATTTAAAAAGGGTACTTATTTTTTTTTTCCTGGCAGGAAGTGAAAATAAACTCTAGGCAGAGAGAAGAACATGAAAAGACTCAGGCATACATAAAGTCGGGAGGAACTGGGACCAGGAGACAGACAGGAAGACAAGAAGGGAAGATTAGGAGCATATTATGAAGGGCCTATGTGTTGTTTAGTCTTACAGGAATAATCTTAGCTTTCTAAAGTAAGTATATATAGTTGTGGTATAAAGAATATGGTGTTGCAATAATATGATCATTAGCTTTTTTTTATGAAGAAGAAATAGATTTAGCAACCAATGAATACAAGAAAAAAGATAATGAGAGATCATGTCAGAAAGAATGTCTGGATCTGGGTTGCAACTCTACTCCACACTTGATTTGTGACCTTAAATAGTGAACTGCATCTTCCTAAACCACATATCTTTTAAGATTACTCACTCACTGATTATTATTGAAGAGGGCCCCTATTCCAGATGCTCTGGATCCCGGAGCTTGAGAATAATTGGTGATTTTAAGGAAAAAGATACATTTTATACCAGTAGCACATTTAGCCTAAGCTGGTGTTAGGGCATTTGGGAAGATAAAAAGGAAGACATATAAGAACAATATTGTTCTGGCCAGAAAAAGGCAAAAGGGGCCTCTAAAAGTAAAAGTAGAGTTATAACTTAGACTATCTAAGAAGGCAGAGATACTGAAAGATGTATTTGGCAGAGCTCTGCATTTGGGGGTGAACATCGATCCATGGACCTAAAGAGATCACAGATTGCCCTGATTTGTCTACCCTGTATTTTGGAAGTTAACTCCTATGATGGGTAACTAACCAAAACATTAAATGAAAGGGGAGACAGGGCAGGGTAGATAATAAGAGGGTATTTGCCAGTGGTTTACAAAGCTTTGAGGTGTACATGTCTGTGGTTGGGACAAGATTAATTTCATGTCCATAATCATAGCCTTCTCCTTTCTTTTATCACAGAAGAGACTTCTTCTTCTCATTCTCTTGCATTTCTTCTAAGAACTCTCTTCATGCCAGCTAGATGTCAAAACTTGGGTAGTGTGGAATCAGGGGAATGAAAAATAGAACTGGAAAAGTGATCATAGGGGAGGGGGACTCAAAAGTGACAAAATTTTACTTGGGTAAAAGCAAGGGGCTAGAGATAGAAGGAAAAATGAGGAGGGAGGAAAGAAAAGTGCCCATAAGGGATAGATGGGATGGAGAAAAGACTTAGAGGTGAAAGTCAGGGTAGAGAGAGATTTTTGATGCCCAGTGGTTGTCCATGTGGAGAATAAAGTGGCCAAGACTAAGAACAGAGATTTTCTCTCTTACTCTTCTTGGTATTTTCTTGAGAAACTGAAAGAAAATCTGAATTTTTAATATATATTGAGGTGTGTGTGTGTGTGTGTGTGTGTGTGTGTGTGTGTGTGTGTCTGTTTCTGTTTGGCTGCTATTTCTTTGGATCAACTAGGGATTACCTGTGCTGCAACTTTGTTCGCACATTCCCAGCACCATCACCAATACAACACAGTGATGAAGCAAGGCTCAGAATTTTCAGTTCTTTATAGTCAGTAGACTTCTGTGATTAATGCTCCATTAATCACTTGTTCTTGGTATTAAGTATAACCCCGTAAAATATGGGAGTGGAGGGAGAATGGCCAACTAGTATGTGATTCATACCAGACAACAGTCCTCTCAAGATGGCCCTAATTTCTTGTGCATTTAACCTACACGCTGATCTTAGTTCATGCGTTTTTACTTGTTAGGGGTCAGATGAACAAAGTAATTTCATATTAACTATGACAAATTTGTGCATAGGTGAGAGAAAAGACCTCTACTTTTCAGGCATTATTATTTTCTGGACTAATCTTTGGGGATTAGGTAGCCAATTAATCAAGATCGCCATAAGAAATGTTAGCAAGTAAGACAATATCCAGTAAAACACTATTAGCCAAAATTGTTATTCAGGAATTAAAGTTCAGGTAGGATAGCTTTGGCATCATGAAATTATTCTCTGTGAGACTGACCTATCGCCAATGACATATGTGTACGCGCTTTAATTGATGTGTGGGAACTTTGTACCACCCTACTTCTGAGATTTCAAGGATGTGTGAAGATTTTGTGACAGTAATTACACACTTTTTATCAGATAGATTTTATGTATCGTCACATGTCCATTTTAGAAATTTTCCTCTGTTTTAATTTTTGGCATTAAAAAAGGAATGCATACTTCATAAACTTACATTTCTGCTATTTGTTTGTAAGAAAGGAATTCCAAGTGGGTTATGTAACATTAAGCATATGGCTACACAAAGATTAGAAAAGCTGTGGCCATCAGGAATAAATATTGGTGATAGCACTGATGGTATTTCACACATATAGTTTATTGTGAGAAAATCAGAAAGACTTGCACAGAACTTAGATAAGGAAATATGCTTGTTTTTTGGTGAAAATATAAAAGTAAGTATTTGTTATTAACATGGTAGGCTTTGAAATTTGGCTTTCTATTTCTACTTAAGAGGAAACACCTTAAGTCTAATGAATTTTTTCCTATGGTATTTGACAGTACTTAATCTAGTATTACTAGATTAAACCCCTTAGTAATCACACATTTTAAATGAATAAAATATCTCTGAATAGCCAAATGTACCACTGCTCCAGATTCTTCCATGATGTCAAAAACATAGAAGTAACAAATGTAGACCTGACTTAGTAGTCAAGGAAAAATATGATGCGAAGGAGAATTAATAAAAGACTATTTTAATATTGGGAATAAAAAACTACCACAAATCTTAAGGGTATACATTAGCAGAACTTGGTTTGGGTTGAGTAGACTTAAAGCAAGATTTTGAGCTAGCTTCTAAGCAGTTTTGAGGATCGTTTTTTTTTCTATCATGAATTTATTCTATATAACAAATGCAGAAATTGGAGAAATGTAAATCTGTCATTTCTTTTGACATTTATGTAGCTTCAGGAACCTTCTAAGTTGTGATCATTAGAGATTTTTAGAACATGGACACCTCTAGAAAAAATGAGGAGGTGCCAGTAGCTCCTCAGAAGCAGCTTAGCTTCACATTGAAGGAAGATTCATAAGGCCTTTATAGAGCAAAGATACTTGATCAGAACAAACATTCTTATCATATGGAACCTTTTTCCTCCAAAAAAAAATGACCGTTAGGGTAATTAAACTGGTTATTTGCAGCTTCTCTCCTTTCCCCTCTTCCCTCTTCCACCTGCACAGTATTATTATATTGAGTTGCCATGATAAGAGTAAAAAATAATCAAACCAACTTATACACATTTTATTATGAACAAAAATACTTTGAAGGATTCTATTGATACAAGCTAATGCAAGATGATAATTTTTTTATTCAAAAGTGTTTTGAATGTCCTCTTCCATTGATCATGTGCAACTGGTATAAACAAAGATCCTGTGTGTGGTAGAGAGCTTATATTTGCATTTCTTTGTATATTTAAGCATTTTTAGCAGACTTACATTTCTGTTTATTGACAGTACTCCTTAGACATTTGTGCAATCATATGTATACATGAGCAGCAGACATTTGAGTAGGTAGTGAAGGTAAGTTCTATAGTCAGTGTAAGTAGCAGATTATATAAATTAATTATATTAGTTTTGATGCTTTGGGTAAAATCAGTGTGCTACATGAACCTCCAATTACACAGGACAGTATACTGTGCTCAGAAGACATGAAGGGAGACTCAGCGTACATAAAAGCTATTGGTTTTGTTTGGGGAGTTCCTTTTTATCTGCTTGGGGAAGGAGCAGGTCTTATTGTCAGTTGCCAAGTGCTCTGATGCTGAGAAGTGTGTCAGCTGTGGTTACTTTAGGGATTTTGGCAATGATAAGCATTTTTCCTTGAGAAAAATCAGCATAGATACCACACATTGGAATTGGACAAATTGCTTTTATTTTCTATTTTCTTTAAAAATCAAATTGGCTTTTCCTTCTTGTCCCAGCTGTTGCAGCTTCCTTGTTTTTTAGCTTAGATTATGGGAGAAACACATGTTCCCTGAGATCCAGAGTAAAGCTTACTTATTTTCTTCCTGTACAAACTACATGAAGTTACGATACTGGCCCCAAACCTAACTAAACAAAGTTATTCAGAAGAGATTTGACAGAGAGGGTGTCTAATAGGTGATGAGCTGGGGTAATTGAATGGGTATTTCAAAGATATTAATGTAACTCGCATATATTAGCAAACCTTAATTGCCATCTCCAGCATGTTTAGACCTGAAAACTTCAGGGACCTAAACTGTTCCATAGAGAAGTCTTTTTATCCCCCTATGGTTTATAGCTGGAAACAAAGTATGTATGTAAGAGTTCGATTGGGGCCAGGTGTGGTGGCTCACGCCTGTAATCCCAGCACTTTGAGAGGCTGAGGCAAGTGGATCACTTGAGGCCAGGAGTTTGAGACCAGCCTGGCCAACATTGTGAGACCCCATCTCTACCAAAAATACAAAGTTAGCCAGGCGTGGTGGCATGCGTCTGTAACCCCAGCTACTCGGGAGGCTGAGTCATGAGAATCACTTGAATCTGGGAGGTGGAGCTTGCAGTGAGACAAGATTGTGCCAGTGCACTCCAACCTGGGTGATAAGAGTTGAATTGGCTAAAGTAGTACACAGTGAGGCACTAAACAAAATTGACCTTTTTTATAAATTCCTTCACCTTCCCCGTAACCTGTTACTTTTCAAAGGGAAAGATCACATCTGTATTTCTAGTCAGCTTGCAACCATGGTAAGGAACAAAGATTCCCTTCCAGTTAGAGTAGTGGAAGATGAAAGTGGTTTTCTTCTTGATATCTGGATCAACCTGGTTTTCCTACCATCTCTTATTTCACATAAACAAGATTATCATCTGACCTAGCTGCAGATTGTGTTTCAAAATTTGCCCCTACCGCTGCTCCTCTCTTAAGAGCCCGGTGCCCACAGAACATTATCCTCCTCATCTGGACCTATCTTTGCTCTTACTGAAGGGGGCTTTTTCATCCTATGATTCTTTTTTTGTTGGCTTTTCTTGGGAAAGCAGTTTAAGAAACATTCATTAACTATTTCTGGGTGTCAGAAACTATATACTATGTTTCCAGAGAAATGGAACTAATAAAATATCTACCTGTATAGAAGAGATGTTTTATAAGGAATTGACTCACATGACTGTAGAGGCTCGCAAGTCCCCAGATCTGCAGTCAGCAAGGTGGAGGCCCCAGAGAGCCAATTCCATAGCCCCAGTATTAGTCCAAAGGCTTGAGGCCTGGCGAAGCTAATGGTATAGTTCTCGTCTGAACTTCCTTAGGCCAGAGACCTGCAGAGAGCTGATGTTTCAGTTGAGTCTGAAGACTGGAAAAAAAATAATAATGTTCCAGCTCAAAGGCTGTCAAGCAGGAGAAATTCCGTGTTACCTGTGGAAGAGTCAGCCTTTTTGTTCTGTTCTAGCCTCCAACTGTTTGAAGGTGAGGGAGGCCAATCTGCTTTACTCAGTTACTGATTTAAGTGTTAATCTCATCCAGAAACATTCTCACCAACGTACACCAAATAATGTTTGACCAAATGTCTCAGCACCCTGTGGCTCAGTCAAGTTGACCTATAAAATCAGCCATTACACCTGAATTACCTAATTTAATCCTGACCAAAACACAACCCCAAACCCCATGAAGTAGACACTATTGGTTATTATCACCAAATTTAATGACTAAGACTATGGTTTCTAGAGTGAGATTGCTCTTATTAGAATTCTGTCTTCACCCCTTACTATATAACAATAGGCAAATTACTTAACCTTAGTTTCTTCATCTTTAAATCTGGGATGATGACACTACATACTTTGTTGAGTTGTTATGATAATTAAATGGAATAATGCGTGTAAAACACTTAGCATCAATAACTGGAACATAGCTTAGTACTCAGTGAAGAACAGCTATTATTTAAATACATTAGGAAATAAAGCTTCATCGTGGTTAAGATCTTTGCCCAAGACCACGTAGCTGGTAAGTGGTGAAACTGGGATTTGAACTTAAGTTGTTTGCCTCCAAAATTATGCATTTAATTCCTCTCTGTTAATCTCAACACAGAAGTAGAATAATATAGTGGTTAAGCTTCTGGAGTTGGACTCCTTGGTTCGAATCTTGGCTATCTCATTCACCAGGAGGCTTTAGGCAAGTGAGTTAACTTATCTGTACTTTAGTTTCTTCATCTCTAAAACAGAAATGAAATAGTATCTTTCCTGGAGTCACATAGAATCAGATCATTTCTAGGGATACTACCTTCATCCATGAATTTTAAATGATATAATTTAAGACACAAGATTTCTCCTTTTTCCTTCAAATTATATTAGTTGTTATTGATAAGGGTAAGATTTATGAAATCTAGTAAAGTGCTGAAAATATGCTAACATATTAATAATGTTACAGATAGCATGGCTTTGCAACAAATTACTTCAGAAACTTTTCTAAGAGGGAGAATAAAAATGATAGTTTTGATTCAGAATAATTGTGTCTTCAAAATTAAGTTCAAATCAACGGATAGGAGGTGTAAGGAAGCCAAGAAGGAATCCATTATAAGGTGAAAGCCGTAAGTCCTCTTTTTGTGACTCTGTCTTGCCCATTTAATAGAAGTGATATGAGTAAGATCTGCCACCTAGGACCAAGTATTTCTTTCTCTAGAATTAAGACAAGAAGACTCAGAATTTCAGAATACTGTATGTGGGTTCTCATCTGTCAACCAAAAGCAGCTGAAAAGGCGAGAGCCCTGGAGAACTGTTTCCTACATATGTATTTGTTTTTAGACAAATGTGTTTGTTTAAAATTCTAAAAACCATGGAAATGGATACCATGGAAATGCATAGTTGAGGGGTAGAAGCCCTAGAAGTGTTGACTCAATTCTTGATCCTTCTGTGTGATGGATTAAATGCCACATGCTTCAGTTTGCTGTGTGTGGGGTCTTTCAGCACTGTTTATAATAGATGACAATCCTGTATGAAGGACATAACAAACTTTCTGATTTGTTTTTCTATTCATTTTTTTTTTATTATTATACTTTAAGTTCTAGGGTACATGTCCATAACGTTCAGGTTTGTTACATATGTATACTTGTGCCATGTTGGTGTGCTGCACCCATCAACTCGTCAGCACCCATCAATTCATCATTTATATCAGGTATAACTCCCAATGCAATCCCTCCCCCCTCCCCCCTCCCCATGATAGGCCCCATTGTGTGATGTTCCCCTTCCCGAGTCCAAGTGAACTCATTGTTCAGTTCCCACCTATGAGTGAGAACATGCGGTGTTTGGTTTTCTCTTCTTGTGATAGTTTGCTAAGAATGATGGTTTCCAGCTGCATCCATGTCCCTACAAAGGACGCAAACTCATCCTTTTTTATGGCTGCATAGAATTCCATGGTGTATATGTGCCAAATTTTCTTAATCCAGTCTGTCACTGATGGACATTTGGGTTGATTCCAAGTCTTTGCTATTGTGAATAGTGCCGCAATAAACATACGTGTGCATGTGTCTTTGTCGTAGAATAATTTATAATCCTTTGGGTATATACCCAGTAGTGGGATGGCTGGGTCATATGGTACATCTAGTTCTAGATCCTTGAGGAATTGCCATACTGTTTTCCATAATGGTTGAACTAGTTTACAATCCCACCAACAGTGTAAAAGTGTTCCTATTTCTCCACATCCTCTCCAACACCTATTGTTTCCTGATTTTTTAATGATTGCCATTCTAACTGGTGTGAGATGGTATCTCATTGTGGTTTTGATTTGCATTTCTCTGATGGCCAGTGATGATGAGCATTTTTTCATGTGTCTGTTGGCTGTATGAATGTCTTCTTTTGAGAAATGTCTGTTCATATCCTTTCCCCACTTTTGGATGGGGTTGTTTGTTTTTTTCTTGTATATTTGTTTGAGTTCTTTGTAGATTCTGGAAATGAGCCCTTTGTCAGATGAGTAGATTGCAAAAATTTTCTCCCATTCTGTAGGTTGCCTGTTCACTCTGATGGTAGTTTCTTTTGCTGTGCAGAAGCTCTTTAGTTTAATTAGATCCCATTTGTCAATTTTGGCTTTTGCTGCCGTTGCTTTTGGTGTTTTAGACATGAAGTCCTTGCCCATGCCTATGTCCTGAATGGTACTACCTAGATTTTCTTCTAGGGTTTTTATGGTAATAGGTCTAACATTTAAGTCTCTAATCCATCTTGAATTAATCTTCGTATAAGGAGTAAGGAAAGGATCCAGTTTCAGCTTTCTACTTATGGCTAGCCAATTTTCCCAGCACCATTTATTAAATAGGGAATCCTTTCCCCAATTCTTGTTTCTCTCAGGTTTGTCAAAGATCAGATGGCTGTAGATGTGTGGTATTATTTCTGAGGACTCTGTTCTGTTCCATTGGTCTATATCTCTGTTTTGGTACCAGTACCATGCTGTTTTGGTTACTGTAGCCTTGTAGTATAGTTTGAAGTCAGGTAGCGTGACGCCTCCGGCTTTGTCCTTTTGACTTAGGATTGTCTTGGCAATGCGGGCTCTTTTTTGGTTCCATATGAACTTTAAAGCAGTTTTTCCAATTCTGTGAAGAAACTCATTGGTAGCTTGATGGGGATGGCATTGAATCTATAAATAACCTTGGGCAGTATGGCCATTTTCACAATATTGATTCTTCCTATCCATGAGCATGGTATGTTCTTCCATTTGTTTGTGTCCTCTTTTATTTCACTGAGCAGTGGTTTGTAGTTCTCCTTGAAGAGGTCCTTTACATCCCTTGTAAGTTGGATTCCTAGGTATTTTATTCTCTTTGAAGCAATTGTGAATGGAAGTTCATTCCTGATTTGGCTCTCTGCTTGTCTGTTACTGGTGTATAAGAATGCTTGTGATTTTTGCACCTTAATTTTGTATCCTGAGACTTTGCTGAAGTTGCTTATCAGCTTAAAAAAATTTTGGGCTGAGACAATGGGGTTTTCTAAATATACAATCATGTCATCTGCAAACAGGGACAATTTGACTTCTTCTTTTCCTAACTGGATACCCTTGATTTCTTTCTCTTGCCTGATCGCCCTAGCCAGAACTTCCAACACTATGTTGAATAGGAGTGGTGAGAGAGGGCATCCCTGTCTTGTGCCAGTTTTCAAAAGGAATTTTTCCAGTTTTCGCCCATTCAGTATGATATTAGCTGTGGGTTTGTCATAAATAGCTCTTATTATTTTGAGGTACGTTCCATCAATACCGAATTTATTGACCGTTTTTAGCATGAAGGGCTGTTGAATTTTGTCAAAAGCCTTTTCTGCATCTATTGAGATAATCATGTGGTTCTTGTCTTTGGTTCTGTTGATATGCTGGATTACGTTGATTGATTTGCGAATGTTGAACCAGCCTTGCATCCCAGGGATGAAGCCCACTTGATCATGGTGGATAAGCTTTTTGATGTGCTGCTGAATCCGGTTTGCCAGTATTTTATTGAGGATTTTTGCATCGATGTTCATCAGGGAGATTGGTCTAAAATTCTCTTTTTTTGTTGTGTCTCTGCCAGGCTTTGGTATCAGGATGATGTTGGCCTCATAAAATGAGTTAGGGAGGATTCCCTCTTTTTCAATTGAGTGGAATAGTTTCAGAAGGAATGGTACCAGCTCCTCCTTGTACCTCTGGTAGAATTCAGCTGTGAATCCATCTGGTCCTGGTCTTTTTTTGGTGGGTAGGCTATTAATTGTTGCCTCAATTTCAGAGCCTGCTATTGGTCTATTCAGGGATTCAACTTCTTCCTGGTTTAGTCTTGGGAGAGTGTAAGTGTCCAGGAAATTATCCATTTCGTCTAGATTTTCTAGTTGATTTGCGTAGAGGTGTTTATAGTATTCTCTGATGGTAGTTTGTATTTCTGTGGGGTCGGTGGTGATATCCCCGTTATCATTTTTTAATGCTTCTCTTTGATTCCTCTCTCTTTTCTTCTTTATTAGTCTTGCTAGTGGTCTGTCAATTTTGTTGATCTTTTCAAAAAACCAACTCCTGGATTCATTGATTTTTTGGAGGGTTTTTTGTGTCTCTGTCTCCTTCAGATCTGCTCTGATCTTAGTTATTTCTTGCCTTCTGCTAGCTTTTGAATGTGTTTGCTGTTGCCTCTCTAGTTCTTTTAATTGTGATGTTAGAGTGTCAATTTTAGATCTTTCCTGCTTTCTCTTGTGGGCATTTAGTGCTATAAATTTCCCTCTACACACTGCTTTAAATGTGTCCCAGAGATTCTGGTATGTTGTATCTTTGTTCTCATTGGTTTCAAAGAACATCTTTATTTCAGCTTTCATTTCGTTATGTACCCAGTAGTCATTCAGGAGCAGGTTGTTCAGTTTCCATGTAGTTGAGCGGTTTTGATTGAGTTTCTTAGTCCTGAGTTCTAGTTTGACTGCACTGTGGTCTGAGAGACAGTTTGATATAATTTCTGTTCTTTTACATTTGCTGAGGAGTGCTTTACTTCCAATTATGTGGTCAATTTTGGAATAAGTGCGATGTGGTGCTGAGAAGAATGTATGTTCTGTTGACTTGGGGTGGAGAGTTCTATAGATGTCTATTAGGTCTGCTTGGTGCAGAGATGAGTTCAATTCCTGGATATCCTTGTTAACTTTCTGTCTCGTTGATCTGTCTAATGTTGACAGTGAAGTGTTGAAGTCTCCCATTATTATTGTATGGGAGTCGAAGTCTCTTTGTAAGTCTCTAAGGACTTGCTTTATGAATCTGGGTGCTCCTGTATTGGGTGCATATATATTTAGGATAGTTAGCTCTTCCTGTTGAATTGATCCCTTTACCATTATGTAATGGCCTTCTTTGTCTCTTTTGATCTTTGATGGTTTAAAGTCTGTTTTATCAGAGACTAGGATTGCAACCCCTGCTTTTTTTTGTTCTCCACTTGCTTGGTAGATCTTCCTCCATCCCTTTATTTTGAGCCTATGTATGTCTCTGCATGTGAGATGGGTCTCCTGAAGACAGCAGACTGATGGGTCTTGACTCTTTATCCAGTTTGCCAGTCTGTGTCTTTTAATTGGAGCATTTAGTCCATTTACATTTAAGGTTAATATTGTTATGTGTGAACTTGATCCTGCCATTATGATATTAACTGGTTATTTTGCTCATTCGTTGATGCAGTTTCTTCCTAGCCTCGATGGTCTTTACATTTTGGCATGTTTTTGCAATGGCTGGTACCGGTTGTTCCTTTCCATGTTTAGGGCTTCCTTCAGGGTCTCTTGTAAGGCAGGCCTGGTGGTGACAAAATCTCTAAGCATTTGCTTATCTGTAAAGAATTTTATTTCTCCTTCACTTATGAAACTTAGTTTGGCTGGATATGAAATTCTGGGTTTAAAATTCTTTTCTTTAAGAACGTTGAAGATTGGCCCCCACTCTCTTCTGGCTTGTAGAGTTTCTGCCGAGAGATCTGCTGTCAGTCTGATGGGCTTCCCTTTGTGGGTAACCCGAGCTTTCTCTCTGGCTGCCCTTAAGATTTTTTCCTTCATTTCAACTTTGGTGAATCTGGCAATTCTGTGTCTTGGAGTTGCTCTTCTGGAGGAGTATCTTTGTGGCGTTCTCTGTATTTCCTGAATTTGAATGTTGGCCTGCCCTGCTAGGTTGGGGAAGTTCTCCTGGATGATATCCTGTAGAGTGTTTTCCAATTTGGTTCCATCTTCCCCCTCACTTTCAGGCACCCCAATCAGATGTAGATTTGGTCTTTTTACATAATCCCATACTTCTTGCAGGCTTTGTTCATTTCTATTTCTTCTTTTTTCTTTTGGTTTCTCTTCTCGCTTCCTTTCATTCATTTGATCCTCCATCGCTGATACTCTTTCTTCCAGTTGATCGAGTCGGTTGCTGAAGCTTGTGCATTTGTCACATATTTCTCGTGTCATGGTTTTCATCTCTGTCATTTCGTTTATGACCTTCTCTGCATTAATTAGTCTAGCTGTCAATTCTTCCACTCTTTTTTCAAGATTTTTAGTTTCTTTGCGCTGGGTACGTAATTCCTCTTTTAGCTCTGAGAAGTTTGATGGACTGAAGCCTTCTTCTCTCATCTCATCAAAATAATTCTCTGACCAGCTTTGATCCGTTGCTGGCGATGGGCTGTTCTCCTTTGCAGGAGGAGATGCGCTCTTATTTTTTGAATTTCCAGCTTTTCTGCCCTGCTTTTTCCCCATCTTTGTGGTTTTATCTGTCTCTGGTCTTTGATGATGGTGGCGTACTGCTGGGGTTTTGGTATAGGTGTCCTTCCTGTTTGATAGTTTTCCTTCTGACAGTCAGGACCCTCAGCTATAGGTCTGTTGGAGATTGCTTTAGGTCCACTCCAGACGCTGTTTGCCTGGGTATCAGCAGCAGAGGTTGCAGAAGATAGAATATTGCTGAACAGCGAGTGCACCTGTCTGATTCTTGCTTTGGAAGCTTCCTCTCAGGGGTGTACTCCACCCTGTGAGGTGTGGGGTGTCAGACTGCCCCTAGTGGGGGATGTCTCCCAGTTAGGCTACTCAGGAGTCAGGGACCCACTTGAGCAGGCAGCCTGCCCCTTCTCAGATCTCAACCTCCGTGTTGGGAGATCCACTGCTTTCCTCAAAGCTGTCAGACAGAGTGGTTCGCGTCTGCACAGGCCTCTGCTGCTTCCCCTGTTATGTTTTAGTTGTGTCCTGTCCCCAGAGGCGGAGTCTACAGAGACAGGCAGGTTTCCTTGAGCTGCTGTGAGCTCCACCCAATTCGAGCTTCCCAGCGGCTTTGTTTACCTATTTAAGCCTCAGTGATGGCGGGCGCCCCTCCCCCAGCCTCGCTGCTGCCTTGCGGTTAGATTGCCGCAGACTGCTGTGTTAGCAAGGAGGGAGGCTCCGTGGGCGTGGGACCCTCCCGGCCATTTGTGGGATATATTCTCCCGGTGTGCCGGTGTGCTTACCGCGCAGTATTGGGGTGGGAGTTACCCGATTTTCCAGGTGTTGTGTGTCTCAGTTCCCCTGGCTAGGAAAAGGGACTCCCTTCCCCCTTGTGCTTCCCAGGTGAGGCGATGCCTCGCCCTGCTTCAGCTCTCGCTGGTCAGGCTGCAGCAGCTGACCAGCACCGATTGTCCGGCACTCCCGTGTGAGATGACCCCAGTACCTCAGTTGAAAATGCAGAAATCACCGGTCTTCTGTGTCGCTCGCGCTGGGAGATGGAGACTGGAGCTGTTCCTATTCGGCCATCTTCTCTGATTTGTTTTTCAAGAGATTAATGAGAAGTTGGTTGTCATCTGACTGTTGCTTATGGGAAGAAAACTCCAGAGAAAATCATAATGTATATATTACTCTTCCTTCCAAAAAAATTTCATATGAGGTTAAAATTAATATTAAGGGCAGCCGTAAAGGGGAAACATCAAATCCATATGCAGATTGAAGAAGTGTGGCAATGAAGGGGCAAAAGTTGGAGTTACCCTCTTGCCTCAAGTGGTTGGATAAATTGTAAGCCAATTGTATGTATATCAGTCTTAACACTTTTGTATACTTCTCAATTTCTTTTAAAATTTAACTCCTGAAGTCATAGTTAGAAATTTGTCGTCTTTACCAGTTTCCTCCATGCATTATCTATCGCCCATCTACCTCCTACAATTTGGTGTCTTCTCAAAGCAGGCAATATTTGTAGATAGTATTATATGAAAATGTTGGAATCCAATGAAAATTTTTACGGTAAACATAGATGGAAATGTCCTCTTTGCTGTAAGATAAAAAATTACTATTATCTTAATGTAGCTATTACTTTAAGTATTTTTTTTCTTTGAATAATGTTGTTCATGTCAATTGAAAAAAAAAAAAAAGGAAAAAAGAAACTCCTTGTAATTATATGAAAATAAAAGTAAAAAATACTTAAGAAATAGGAGACCAGGAGGGAAAATATAATTGAGTCCAGAAACCATTTTTTTAACCTTGGCTAAATAAATAAGAAATGATAAGAGGTACAATACACTAAGAAATGAGAGATACTGAGGTTCAAGCAGACTGCTTTATTTAACTCCATTTAATTTTATTGGATTGAATTTGATGGAGACAATGTCAATGGACATATACATGAAGATTGGTAGTGGAATGCCTGGGGCTGTTTTATCATTGTCATGAACATGTACAAACAGAAAGGGAATGCTAAGTAATTCTGAATATACTAGTGATTATTTAGATAACAAATTTCAGTTTTACAAATTCACAGAGCCAGCAGGTGGAAGCAGATCTGTCACCTGTATCTACTTCTTGATTTCAATATACTAGAAAAGCAAATACATCAATATCACATTTTTTTTTTCTTTTCTTCCTTTGCCAAGATGTATTTAAGATGTTTTCTCAGCATTACTGAACTCTCAGCTCGAAGATATGTTTCAGCTTCATTTTTAGGGGAAAAAGAAAATGTAAGTGGGCTGCTAGCAATGTTTAATTGCTTATAGCAATTAAACACCAAACTTAAGGTCCCTTGGCCTCTTTGGTTTTCTTATAGAGTGAAGTTTATGTACTATATCTGAAGAATTAGTTTACAAGCAGAAATACTTGCAAAAACTGCATTTTGTTTCCTGCAAGTGAAGCCAAAAGAAATGATATTGTCTTCAAGTAACATAACCTCTCAGGCAGATTCTCAGAGTAAAAGAAATTCAGATATGTATACTTCTCAACAAGCTGTACTTTGGTAAGTTATATTTTGACAGAATTTGTTTAGTGGACAGAGGTAGCCCATGTTATTGTCCCACAGGGTAACCTCAGATGAGGTCATTAGCCCTGGAAGCAATGATTTTCACTTAGCCCATATGTGATAGAGTTGCAAACTCTTACCAAAGAGTTTATTAATCTCTAGATAATTTATCTTCTAATACTTTGTGCACTTCTTTATTTCTTTTTTATTGAAGTGGCATTATTCTTGAACTTATCCATTAAGAGTTGTAACTAGGTTCCAATTTGAAGAAGCCCAGATGAAGCTTCAGATTGTGTTTGTATAGAACAAGTTAAGAATTGGCAATATGAATAACTAATATAGATAACTCAGACATTTCAGAACTAATCATTTGACCTAAATTGATTTATTAGATATTGGTCAGATTCTCTAGGTGATTTTCAGATATCCCCTCCACTTTATGGATACATTTTGTAATTAATCAGTATACTTACTTTTTGCTATAATTTCCTTCTGGCTCCTCAGAATAAAACCAAGTAGTTGAAGCCTTAGTAAATTAGGAGGGTAACATGGTAAAAACAAACAGAAGTCACTAGTTTACAGAAAAATCTTGCCTCATAGCTGCACTGTATGTGAAGATATTTTCCTCTTATACCCATAAAAAGTAATTTAAGTTCTGAAACAAGGACCTTGTCTTTATTCCTAGAACCTCTTCCAAGAGGTTCAGAACTGTGCCTGGCACATAGTATGTATTCAATAAATAATTGTTGAATAAATGAAGTTTATTGTAAAGAGGATCACTATTATCCTACATTTAGTTATACATTGAGTCAAACAAAATCTCTTCCCTTCTCCTGTGCTTCCAAAAGAAAATGTTTAAAATGATGTCCCCAACTTACAAATAGGTTGTATTTCACAATTCAGACAATTTAGTTTTCTGGAACCAAGAAAGCTTCCCTTATTTATACATTTATTGCAACAAATATCAACTCAACCCTCACTACTGTCCAGGTATGTTCTAGGTTCGGAGCATACGGTAGTGAATAAGACACAAAGTCCTTGTTCACATGGACTTGTACACTTTCCCTCCTAGAACTAGTTCTCTTAGAACTCTGCCTGGCACAAGGTGCACACTCAATAATTGATAACTACTATTTTTAAAGAACAACCCTACTATTTTCAAGGATGTTTATTCTGAGTTTTGAACTGAGCTATCAGCTTACTTCATGTCCCAAAACAAAATTTCAATGGAAGCACTAGGTTAAAAAAAAAACAAAAACAGATGCCATTTTAGATATGTTCTTACCCTATTTTATTAATCTTCCCTGGGCATCCACTTTCAAAACAGAGGCATCTTACCACTTAAAAAAACGTTATTTGCCGTGTGGCCCTGGCAAGTCATAGCTATGTGAACTCTCACCTAAAAATAATGAAGATATGGTAATATTCTAATTCACAAAGAGAACACAGCAGAACTTAGTAAATTAATGTTTGCACAGTGCTTAGAAATCTGAAGTTGTAATTGCTAAAAGAAATGTACAGAACTATTATTGCTACTAAAATTATGATAGACACTTTTTTCCTACCAAAAAATACCTCAGTGAATTGGTGTTTATATTTTTTAAGTTGTATGCCACATTAAAGAAAATGTTCTATGTGTATCTAAAGGAAAAACAAATAAAAATCATGTCCTTTTATTATTATGTGGTATAAAATTGCAAGGGACTCACTATTTTGGGGAAAGTAAATAGTATTTAAGACCTTATGATTCACCAGTTTGGACAGATGGATGATTGCATCTTCTTACGTAAGTGACAGGTGGCAGCTCTAGTGAAATGGCTTCCAAAGTTCTTCTGATTTTTGCTTCTCTTCCTTATCTGTTCTTTGGCTTGGAGCAAAGTAGCAATGCACTCCAGTTACAAGAGTAAGGAGAGTTTTGGACGGGTGAAGTTTCGTTTTTTGGGGTGTGTGTGTGTGTGTGTGTGTGTGTGTGTATATCTTGTCAGCATTTTAGTTAACTCCATGTATTCAGTAATCTAGCTAAATGGTAGGTAGTAAATGCCCTATAGCAACAGGCTGTGATTTCAAACCAGGTCTGAACACATTCTTCCTGGAATAGTTCTTCTTTCATATAGACTTCATTAATTGTCTAGAATGTGAAGGGTCATTGTAGGCGATACCTCCTCTTACCAGCAGAAAATAAAATGAGGCTTAAACTGTACAATTTAAAGGAGAGTAAATTAATTTTAAGTTTTGTTTATTTGACAAATATATAGTGAGCACCTACCATATATTAGGCACAGTACTGGATACTAGCAATAAACTAAGGAATAAGACAAAGTATTTAGTTCAGAGAAGTTAAATTTTATTAGAGGAGACAGATAATAAGCAGTACATAATTTTAGGAAAAAATAAATACTATCAAAAAAAGTGAGATAGGTAAAGTTGGCAAGCTATTTCAGATGTGATGGTCAATGTAAGTCTCCTGAAGAGTTGACATTTGAGGAGAAACCAGAATAAAGAGAGAAGCATGCTAAACCCTAGAGAAAGATCTTTCCTGTCATGGGTAACAAAAGGTCTTAAGGCCCTGAGGTGGGACTTGGCTTGGTGTGTAACAGCAAAGAAGTACTTAATGAGCTTTGAAAGTCTTTAAAATACTGAAGAACTAGATAGAGAGGGTTCCATTCAGTCTACACATACTTGCCTTATACAACCTGTAGGGCTGGAAGACATGCTCACGAGACAATTCCCAGTTTCAGATCTTAAGATGTTTTTATGATACCCTTGATTTTTGTGAAACCATAAAGAGGAGTAAAGTGCCTTCCGTCAAGTGGCACAGGACTATGTCTATTCTGATAAAACCTGAAGTTTAGTCCCTGAAGATGCTTTTGAAAGAGAATGCCACAAGACAGTTAAAGCACACCAGTAAAATCTCCAGGATGACTGTGAGGGCAGGAAGTAAAATGAAAGCACAGCACTGCAGGTGTTTTATTTTCACCTTTCTTCCACTTGGAAAGCAACTGTTCTCACTATTATCCTATAGTGCCTCCTACCCTTTGGTTTAACTGACCATGTAAGATGCATTGAGTAGGAGGGCTACCTGTTGTAATGACGTAATCTCGAATGTTCTTCTGCCTATGGAAATCTCAGATTGTTCTGATAATGCTGACACTTCTTACATTATGGCAACCATTCTTGAAGAGTTTTATGAATATTAAAAAAATATTAAACCACAGTGTTTGATATACTAGGGATTGCCATCTCCGCCATGAAGGCCTATGGCAAATCATCTTGTAAAACACATATTAAAATCGTAATTTTGTTGTAATTTCAGAATTTTTGTTGTTGTTTTTGTTTTTGGAGTCTTGCTCTGTTGCCAGGCTGGAGTGCAGAGGTGTGATCTTGGCTCACTGCAACTGCCACCTCCCGAGTTCAAGCGATTCCAATGCCTCAGCCTCCCGAGTACAGGCGCACACCAACAAGCCCGACTAATTTTTTGTATTTTAGTAGAGATGGGGTTTCACCCTGTTGGCCAGAATGGTCTCGATCTCCTGACCTCGTGATCCGCCCATCTTGGCCTCCCAAAGTGCTGGGATTACAGGTGTTAGCCACTGTGCCCAGCCATAATTTCAGAATTATATATATTGAATGTCCATAGTGACAAATATCTATAAAATAGAAAACTCTCCAGTCCCGTTTTTGGAACCTGAAAGATTGGGTTAGTCCTTTATTCTGTTTTATTGTTAAAACATTGTTTTAAGCCTCAGATTTCAACCTAGATATATAGAACAGCAGAGAGGGGATGATGTCTATTAGTGACATTGTAGTTGTAAAACTGCAGTTTGAACTTTTGCTTTATTTATGCACATACTGTACTGTCATTTGCTCTGTACCTTTATAAAAGTAATTGAAAAAAGTATTTATTCACTAGCTATTGCAGTCTTTTGTAAAAGACTACCTTTGCTTAAGGCATGCTATATAGTGCACTGTGGAGTATTGGAGGCCATTAATAGAATGTTTGGAAATAGCTTGACCCCTGAAAGATATCTATAGACTCAAAAAAAAAAAAAAGCCATAAGAAGTTATCTAAATTTCTCCCTAAATCAGCATGATGAATACTAAAAGCATGTGGATTCTGAAACAAAAATGTTATTTTCTTACTCAAATTTTAGCACCTCCTCCACCAAATTAAAGGAAGGAAGGAAAGAAGAGAGAAAGTAAGGGAGGGAAACATGAGAAAAGAAAAGGAAGAAGGAAGGAAAGAAGATGAAGAGAGGGAGAGACAGGAAAAAGGAAAGAAGGAAAAGAAAGGGAAGGAAAGGAGGAAGAAAGGAAAGGAAAGGAGGAAGGAAGGAAGGAAAGGAGGAAGGGAGGGAGGGAGGGAGGGAGGGAGGAAGGAAAACAGCAGAAGGGAGGGAGGAAGAATTCTCTTGTCATGTGAAATGCTCTTATGAAATTTTTCAAACATTTTGTTTTTCTTTTTTTAATTTCTCATCATACAACCTTGAAAGTTGACTGGTTTACTGTAAGATGCATTAACTAAATGCAATTTCTATTTTTAATAATGATAGCTCAAACTTCATGTGAGATCACACCAGTCATACAATGTAATTCAGTTTATGGTTTTCTTATGTACTTCAAATACTTGCAATATGTAGTTAATAGTACTTTTTTAGATAAGTACTAGGACATCACAACAGTGATGTTACAGTGGGCTGGTGTATGTCAGTAAAGTAGATTTCACTAAAAAATGGAAAATACACTATATTTTGGTGTAATTTTTCTAAAAATATTCATGACAAAGAGGTCTGTTTTACTTTAATGTCCAAAGTGATAAGATGCTGATGTGTCTGAATGAAGGAAAAGGGTGTGAAGCAAAGACTGTACTTCCTAAGCTAAAGAATGTTTCTGCACTGCACGGGTGTTCCTAGAGGGCTCAAATACAACTTTATGGTAGGAAATGTGCACTTAAGATTAGACTAGTAGCTCCTAAAGCAAATATGATGTCCATAATTTCTTTCAACATCACATACACACACACACACATGAATACACACACAAGTAGAAACTGCAGGTGCTTCCTTTTTATCGCACTATGTAAAGAGAAAATGTAAAATGGACAAGCTTTCGACAATCATTTTCTCTTCATCAAGCTGTTATTGTTATTTTAGTGAGTCCACTAAAAAGAATTATCTAGAGCTTCTTGTTTTTACTTCTTTGTGTTGTTGATGAATATGATTACCATTTTTACCTCCTGTATTTAAACCCCTCTGCCATAATCCCATATTCTGCCTAAAAGCTATGTCTGCGGGAGCTTGTTCCCTGCAATAGGTTTTAGGGATATGACTACATTTAAGCAGGTGCAGTAAATGCAGTTTTGGCCATTTTTACATTGTATCCAAGTGCAAAATGCCTAATATAATTAAGCTGAGATTAATAGAGACTATTAGTAAAAATAAGCTTGTTTTATGAATGAAGACCTCACACTAATTCAACATAGCCTTTCTTTGACAAATGCACTGTATTCACTTATGTACCACAACATTGTATGCCTGAAAAGTGAATAAACATTTATGAGGCTACTTTCCAGAATTTTCCATTAATCGTCTTCTAATTCTTTTCCTGTGGCCAGCAGGAGGAATCTGATTTTATTTTTAAGTGGAACAAAGGGATTGGCCTAACACCACAAGGGATACTGATTGTTAGAAGCACAAGATATCTTTAGTTAATTTTGTTCCTGAATTGTTCTTGGTTCTTTTTCTCACTTTTAGAATTTAAAGCATCCTATTCAAAATGGCCACCATACAGGGGAGATGGGAGAGAAGGAAAATAATAAAGAACAGTGGCAACTGAGTTGATTCTGTATAAATAAGCACATTTGCTGCATATCTGTTCTGCAGTTTTTATGTCCCACTGATGAGAGAACTGGTTTGAGATGTAAATTGCTTTCCTTTGATTGAACCAGGGAGGAGATGTCATGTAACTCATCTCATCAGCATAGAGCATTGTGTGCCTTTGGTGAATTATAGTATAACAGAGCTAGTAAGAATTCCTTAACCTCTCTCCGCAGCCCTGTTCCAATGCTTAATAACCACCAAGGGGAAGTACTTCCCTACCGTTCACCTGACTACCTTCTGTTGTGTTAGCTTATTTATTCATATCCTGTGCTTAAATATTTTGTAAAGAATCACTGGAAAGTGCCAGTGTTTTACCTTGCCAGATACACCCTGCACATTAAAATATAAAATTGTGAGGCGATTTAGTGTTTGTTTGTTTTAGGTAAAGAGCACTTAGAAGGTGGCTTTGGAAAGATGAGAAAGGTGATGAAGACGTGATCTCAAAGCAATATTTACCATAGTATATCTCACTTGTCAAGATTTAGGATAAACCTGTAGATGCATGAAAATGGAGGATGGGGTGGGAGTAGAGGCAGAAGTGGGGGTAGGAGCTCCCTGTGATATCCATGAGATTATTTGCTGTATGAGAAAAGAATCAGGAAGTGGAATGTGAAACAAAAGAACTGGAAATAGGCCTGCAATCAATCTAGTTTGGTATCTCAACAAACCAGTGACTTTTTTTTTTTTTTTTTTAATATGTAAGAAATTCAGGGCAGATATTACAGCCCTATCATGACAGCACGGCCTTTTCTTCCTCCTCTTCTATTAAATCTACATTTTGAAGGTGGATGGTGCTGACTCATAAATTAAATTGGAGTAATACATACAGTGTATATATATTTCTGTCACTTTGTCTCAAATTAAACACGAACCTTCTCCCCTGACAAGATGATAGAAAAGTTAATTGCTCGCCCTGGCTTTAAATTGGAATTTGAATTTGCAAAATGCTAAAGGTTTATGAGATCTAAATCATGAGGAGCTTAAATTACATTCCTGTGATAAAATATTAATAAATCAATTAAAACATAAGCCGAGTATAATATTACTTTTTTTGTAAGAACCTTGAACACAATAATTCATTAGGGTGTAGTGCAGTAACAATTATTGTATCTTTTTTTAATTTTCTTTTTATTAGTTTTTTTGATAAATACATCATCAGATAACATTCCACATGGTGCAATATCATTACCCCAGTGCAGCTTCCAGAAATTCTGTTGTACCCCTAAACAAGAGCTCACAGGCTGAATTGTCTGCTCTTACTTATCCTTGTTAGCATCAGCTGCTTCTTTTACTGAAGGGGTATTTGCCTCTTGGGAACATCTGTTCAATGCCAACTCTGCCATTTTGTGGTTTCTGAATCTCTCTTCTAAAAATGGGCATAATCATAATAATACTACCTCAGAACTGGCATGAAGATCAAATTAGATAATGTATGTGGAAATCATTTGTAGGTGGTAAAGGACCATCAAATGTTAATTATTATTATCATAGATTGGGGAATTTTTATCTCTAGAAGGGCTCTTAGACATCACTTAGTAATCAACCCCCTCATTTTAAATATGAAGGATCAGAGAGGTTAAGCCACTTGTCTAATACCACACAGCTAGAAAGTGAAACTGCTGAAACTAAAAGTAAGACTTGTAAATCACACCTCAGGGTGTTTTTCACTCTTTATACCCTAATGCCTCCTTAAAATAATGGTAGGAAGGTCACATTAAGTTTGGGGTATTTACTCTCTCCACATAACTTTCTCTTTGAAGCTGGTATTTTTCTGTTGTTGTTGTTGTTGCTTTGACTGACTAAACATTAGTTATTTTAGAGATAATTTTCTAAGGGGCCTGGTGGCACAAACACATATCCCCACAGCTCTCAGGAAGGGTTCATTTGGCTAAGGAGGCACTGCCTTCTCCTGCTGCTCCCCAAATGAAGACTCAGCAGTTGTATCTTCCTCTCCTACAGGGCTCTGGAGGAAGCCTCAGAGGAGGAGAGATAGTAGCTTTCCTTTTTAAATACTTCTGTCATGTAGTGATGGATGAGGATTCACCCACCACCAATTGGGTCTCCTTTACCTCCTTCTTGCTCTCTGGCCCTAGCCTTTGGTTTACCTTCCCCTTTCTCCCAAGTTCCAGGAATCACTCGGATGTTTTATTTATTTTGAACATAAAGAGAACCATCTCCATAATACCTTCTCCAAAAAAATAATAATTGGAAATGAATAGATGTTTCTTCCTTTCATGCTAGGAAAATGCTAGCTCAACACAATGTCAGCAGATCAGAGAATAAGACTGAGTACCAATCCTGTTTTACCTGGTGACATGGGATATATCTGACAAGTTTTCATCATTCCTTCTTTGTTTTCCCTTCCCAACAATAGAAACAACAAAATCAATCTATACTAGTAGTTTGAAGACCTCCATTAAGTAATTATGAAAGGTTCACAAATGACAAAGAGTTATACATATGCTATATGATAGTAATCTGTGATCTTCTAAGAATAAGCTAAGGCAGAGTGGATAAGTTCTATGAGATCTATAACATTCACATACATAATTATTGCTTGATAGTGATGTAGTTTTTACAGAATATTCGATGCATTATGACCGAAGAAGATATGGTCTCTGTTGTAAAAAATGAAATTAGGATAAATTATTTTACAAGAGAAAACAGAAGAAGTTTAGACAAAAGGAAGCTGATTGAAGCAGAGAACCTATTGGAACTATAAGATTAGTCAAGAAAATTAACAAAAAGTAGATTTTAAGGAAACTAGATTCTATGGTGACATTTAGAAAAAAAGTGAAATGATTCATTGAATAAAATATTTATTGATCACAGTGCAGCAATATATCCATTGTCAAATGTCATAACGCTTCAATTAAAAACAGAAATAAGCAAAATATACTTTTAAGAAGGCAAATGAGATTTGATGAAATCCAAGAACTTCACATATTAGATAGCCCTGCAGGGTATCAGTGATTAAATTCATTTTATGGATAAGGAAACAGATTCAGGGACGTTAAATGGTGAGCACAAAGACAGAGTCAGGATTCAAACCAGGTCTGTCTGACTCCAAAGCCGCTTTCTCTTTTCATTACTCCATGCAGTCTTTTGCAGCCAATTTAAAGCCACAGAAAACATACCAAAGAAACGATACAAATATACTGGAGAAGAGGAGGTGGGAAGACAGAAAGTGTTTTTTCTAGAGGCAGACTCACTGATGGCAATGAGAACTGAAATAGAAGTCAGTACCTTGGCTAAACAACTAGGAAAAAACATACAAAAGAATAATGAAAGTATTTATATACTTGCCCTGTGAGCTTCTATTATCTTTGATAGTAGTGTAATATTCTGTTTGGATTATCTTTGAATATTAAGGCTTTTATCGTTTTCTAGTTGTTAGTATACAAAGTATTTTGACACGTATTATGTCATTTTCCACTCACAGAAAACTTATATTGCAGGAAAGGAAGTATTGCTATTCCTATTTTATAGATGGGAGAACTGACTCTTGGGTAGGCTAAATGATTTGTCGAAGCTTTATTAATAATAACTAACAGAAAGAGCTTAAGAATCCAGAAGTACTCACTCCAGTACATTTTTACTTGTCAAGTCACTTATTTGTTTCAGAAAATAGGAACTCATTGTAAAGATTTTCATCCTAAAGTTTAAAAGTAAACTACTTAAACAGGTAACTAGAAAATGTACTTACAACAAATGCCTCCTTTTCCTATTACTCTTCTATTATAGAAAACAATGAGGCATTGCAGAAGCTAATTTTAAAGATTAAAGCAACTCAAACATAACTTTATTACTCACATGAGGTCATTTTACAGACACTAATTGGGTCCTCTAACTTCTTTTCCACATATACCATGTTATTTGTCATTCCACAATCAAAGTTTTAATTTATAACTTCATCTGGTAGTCTAAAGTTTAGTTTAGATTTTTAAAATCTCCTATTTAAATGCAAATATGCTTATGAGGGGAAATATAAATGGTCAATGAATGTGAATGCTGTAGTTGACACCTTACAAGGGATTAGTCCGGGTTTAAGGACAAGGATGGGCAAGGACTTGATTGAGAGAAGGATTGGAGAGGAGCTAATAAGTGAAGTTTTATTTTTGCCAATTAGTAGGCCATGGATGAAAAAGCAATGTAATACTGGCCCATATGTTCCTGTGAAACAAAACAAACAAAAAATGAGATGCATATAAAAAGCCTTTTCTTATAGAAGGCAGGCATAATCTCAAATCAGAAACTATGAATTATTATGAAATTTAGAACAGAGACAATGTTTAGAGTATTTTAAATATAGGCAGGAGGCAGAACATCCAAAAGTTGATAGAATGACCCTGAGGGACACATGCTCCAGTTACTTACATGCAACAGGAAAGTGTGAGGCTATAGGTGGTCTGTGGAAGAGTTGCTAAGGCTTGTTCTACAACAGAGGATAACAGAGGAGGTAGCAGTGAATGAGGAATGACACCAGCCTGCCACATGTGCCAAAAGTAGGATGCATGGGTGGCAAGGTGGAGATGATAAACCACACCAGCTTTTGCCACTGTTGATCACCTTCAGGAGAAGAGAAATAAAGAAATATTAGATCATGACTTGGAAAATGCATAACAGGCAGGACTTTGTGCAAGCCCTTCGGAACTCCAACTAATCTAAATGGGGAAAACAGGACACTGAGAACACTAAGCAGAGCCATATCTCTTGAACAATGTGCACATCGAGTTGGTGAGAAAGGTAAAACATAGCAGGAAATATGGCACCAAAATGAAACTCCCTGACGTCCTCAGTTTACTTTGCCAGCCTCTTTCCTGCAGCAAACAGCTGATAGAATTAACTCAGTGAAAAATGAAAAATAATCAGAAAGGAACCTATATTGGACCCATACTTAGCTATCAGCTAAGCAAAGCTAATAGCTTTAAACAAAAACAAAAGTAATGCAAAGAAACCAGATCAAAACATATACCAGAAGAATTTTACAAGAAAATAATATCTATTTTCCATACTAGCAAATAAATAGAAGACATTATGGCCTCTTTAAAATAAAAGGTCAAGGCCAGGCATGGTGACTCACACCTGTAATCCCAGCAGTTTGGGAGGCTGCGGTGGGTGAATCACCTGAGGTCAGGAGTTCGAGACCAGCCTGGCCAACATGGTGAAACCCCGTCTCTACTAAAAATACAAAAATTAGCCGGGCATGGTGGCAGGCGCCTGTAATCCCAGCCACTCGGGAAGCTGAGGCAGGAGAATCGCTTGAAGCTGAGAGGTGGTGGTTGCAGTGAGCCGAGATCGCACCACTGCACTCCAGCTAGGGAAACGGAGCAAGACTCTGTCTCAGAAAATAAAATAAAATAAAATAAAATGTCAAAAACTAGATAAACAGGATCAAATAAGTGATAAGACAAATACGGAGAAATAAAATTGTCTGTGAGAGAGCAAGAAGGAAATGGAAAAAGAAAATAAAACTGTAATGGGACCAAAAGCCATATAGGAAGCAAAAAGTTGGGAGAGGAAGGAGAAGAACTTCTACTGATATTACCAGAATTGTGAATAAGAAAATTCAAGCAAATAAAAAATTTAAAAACAGTTTTTATATAATATGAAAAAGTGATCATTTTGATTGGCAACTCATATCTCAGACAAAAATAGTATCTCCAAAAAGTAAGAGCTCATGAGAATTGATAAGAAAAAAGACCAACAACTTTTTAAATTAATTTTTTACTTCAGAGGCATTGCAGAATTTATAGAAAATAAGTATTTATAGATATAGATAAAACAGTGTTCAGAGGAATATCCATATCTTTAAACACAACTATTACAGGAAAGAAAATAATTATAAATGTATTACCATTCATCTCATGAAGTTGCTTAAAAGAACAAAAAACAAATCCGCAAAGTAGAAAGAAGGAATCGATAAAAAAAAAAAAAAAAAAAAAAAAAGTCAGGAGTTAAGGAATTAGAAAATAAAAAAGAGACACACTAATAAATCAAAGAGTTGGTTTTTTCAAAGAGAATAACAGAACAATAAACAAACCAATATCACATGATTTAAGTACTAAATGAGAAATCCCACAAATGTACAAAATTACAAATACAATGGGGAAATAACCAGAGAAATGGAGGAAATTAAAATGATTATAATGAATACTATATATATATAGGAAAAATTTGAACATAAGGGATACATTTTAGGTAAATATAAATTACAAGAAAAGACTCAAGGGAAATACAAAAGAAATTCAGAAAGCTTATGGGCTATCACTAAAATAAATAAATTGTGTGTGTGTGTGTGTATACCTGTGTGTGTATTTGCTAAATGAATAAATCAGTCAACTTTGTAAAGAGACAATTTTATTTCTTCTTACCTCTTAAATATGTTCCCAACTTTTTTCCATTAGCATTGAATAGTCAAGAAAACATCACACTAGAGTTTCTGTTCCTTCTTCCATCGGTAGCTATCTTGTCTCAGTGATTTGCTTTACTGAGTCACATGGAGCCAAGGAGAGATACAGGCTGCCTTGGCATCCCTCACACAGATTTCTTCTGCCTTTAGGGGAGCCACCTAAGAGAGCTTGGGTAGACAAGATAATGAAAACAGCCCTGGTTTCTGGGCTTCGTTCTTCTTATATTGCTCCCTTAAAATATGCAGCATTTACAACCATTGCTTTGTGGCCTCATTTCTTTTTGATCTCTCAACTGAGACATTTGGACTAGATCACTGGTTCATTTCTTTTCCCTGGGAAGTGTGCCTATCCACAGAATTTCGAGGCTACACCGTCTTCCCAAACATCCTCTTTCCACCTGGATCTTTAGGTCATGGGTTAGATCATTTTAAATTTCTTCAGCTCTAACATTCAACAACCTCAGGGAATATACAGTTTTAAATTGAACACAAGCCTCAGAAAGAATGATCATTATTATGAGAAGCAGAACTCAATGATTACACTTTGACTCTGGAGCCAGACCACTTTAGTTCCAATTTTAGCCCCTTTATTTACATAATGCAGGACCTTGGGCAAGTTACTTAACCACTCTGTGCTTTAGTTTCCTCATCTGTAAAATGGAGAAAAAAATAGTAATCACTGTAAATAGTAGTCACTAAAAAATAAAGGTTGTTATGAAGGTTAAATGTGTGTATACATATTAAGCTCTTACAGCATACCTCTTAATGAATGTGAGCTATTACTATGTTTCTTACTAGTTATGATGAAGTATCTCAGCATAGAGATGAACACACCACCTATCTTTTATCTACTCGCTATGAAAAATCCCGTTTGTATTTTGGTCACGGTTGAAATATCAACTTTTTCCATGTGAACCTATAATCGGGTCCATTATTCTGCCATAAAGTAGTAGTTACGAATGTTGCCATATATAGGATGTTTGGGGAAAGATTTCCTGATTTTGGCTGGGCGCGGTGGCTCACACCTGTCATCCTGGCATTTTGGGAGGCTGAGGCAGGCAGATCACTTGAGGTCAGGAATTCAACACCAGCCTGGCAAACATGTTGAAACCTCATCTCTACTAAAAATACAAAAATTAGCCAGGCGTGGTGGCAGTCACCTGTAGTCCCAGCTACTCAGGAGGCTGAGGCAGGAAAAGAGCTTGAATCCAGGAGGTAGAGGTTGTAGTGAGCTGAGATCGCGCCACTGCACTTCAACCTGGGCAGCAGAGCAAGTCTCCGTCTCAAAAAAAAAAAAAAAAAAAAAAGATGTCCTGATTCTACTGCCTTAATTTGGGGCTGTTTATTAAGCATCTCTTATCAGATCCTCAGTAGAGGAGATGATTAAAATAAACTAGGGGTTAACTTGATCCGAGCTAGGCAATTATTTTTTCGTATTTTCCTTGTGAAGTTTTTTTGCTATGTATGTGTATATAATCTGTGACCTAGGGACAACTACTTTCTTTGAAAACCATAATAACATGGAAAGTATAAAATTATGTATTTACTTAACAATACAAAGCATATATCATTTTCCTTTAGTGGCAAAGTTGAGGATTTAATTAAAAACAAATCATATTTTAATAATTTAGCACATAAATATCAACTGTCAATTAGAAAACAAAACACAAAACAATCACTGCATACAGTTTCAGGTAAGACTTATAGTTTGCTATGCCTTTATTCTCATTGGTAGAAAGCATTTTAATGATTTACTCATGGTCACAGAGGAAGTGTATCCAAGGTACAATTAAATTTCAAAATGTTGAACTAGCTTATATAGAGCCAATTTTATCTTGAATTTATAAACAGTTGTATTGTATAGAGTCACATAAAGTATCAAAGATTGCCTTGCTTGTATATGGAAGATAAAAGCCAGGTTCTTACACTTAAAAGAAATGTTGATTTATGTTGAATTTCAAAAGAAATGATTAGATTATCCCTGTTGCCTAGTTAGCACAATTGTCTTATGTGCTCTGACCTTGGTTTATTAAAAAAAAAGAAAAAAGAAAAGAAAACATTGCTTTCCTAGGGAACCAGGGACTCTCTCAATACTTATCATGTTTATATTTTTACATGAAATTTAATATTTTGAAAATGTATGAACCCAACATGACTACTTTCTCTACAGGTTTTACGTTGGGCTGTTGCCATCTGTGATTGTGAAGCCAAGTGTTCTGCTGGGGCAGAATAATCAAATCAAAGTTAATGGGGTGACCATCTAAGCAGGGCTCTTTGTCATTAAGGTCCACTCTTGTGATAGTAGCACATTATCCTGCTGATTGGATTTGTAGGAAGGCATCCACCTGTGGCCCACATTGGCAGAGAAGAGACTTAGTGCAGAGGCAGCCCTGGCGAAGGAGAAGCAGGAGGTAGCCGTCCTGGGCAGCAGATTCTTTTGCTGAAAAGCCAAAGCGTGCAGGACAGCATAAGCAATATCAGTAGATGGGTGATTGACATATTATTTGGTTGATTTAGGTCCCAAAGTAAAGTAACCAAAGGCAGAGGATTAGAAACTGTATCATTAGAGAGGAATGACTTGTCTTGAGCAGGGAAAAAGCAACTACATGTAGAGACACTGAGCCAGCTGATCAGACAAAATTTAAGCATGTGGGGTCCTTTACCTCCATCTCAGGAGTGATTTTTCTCTGTTTGGATGAGAGCTATTGTAAGAATTTCCATGTCTGTTGGGGGCACAGAGGTTCTCACAGACTATGGTAAACACGATTTGGCTCACACGCTCTCATAATCAGGCTGACTTGCACTGAAACAGAGAGTGCTCTATAGCGGTGCCAGGCCTCTAGCAGTACCAACTGTTAAATAATAAACAGGCCCTGTTTGTTGGCAGCCTCTTCTCCTCCTGCCAACATGGAGTGCCCATTTTCTGGGTTTACCTGCCCGCATGTGTTCAGACACTCAGAACAGTGTGTGTGTTGTGTGAGTTGATGGTGGCATGGAGGCATCAGTCTACATCTAATCTGCTTAGTTTATTATTCTCCCAGGACCTCGGGTGAGCTAGCAAACACGCAGGGCTCTGGCAGCACGAACAATGGCTATGCTGTCATTCTAGATAATATTACAGGCTTTGCAGAGTGCATCAGCTAATTGTTTTTCTTATGTTAGTTTTCGCTTCTTCATATTCGCTCTCTTCCTTTGATTTGGTTTGGAGGAAGTGGGGATTAGGAAGCATAAGAGTGGTTTTGTCAATTAGATGCATTACTTCCGGAGAGCTAGAAAGTATTTGGGTTGTTTGATTTTAATGCAATATGTATATAGTTAATTCATATTGATAGTGAGCCACACATTCAGTCAATCAACAAGTACTTACTGAAGGCCCACAGGGTGCAAAGAACCCTGGACTAGGTGCTTAAACTTGACTCCATGTGCCTTACTGTGTTATTGCACAAGTGCTGGGGTAAGGTTGGAGTTTTCCCAGATTCCAGGTACCAAATGACTACAGTAGATTATGAAAGAGCAGTTCAGGTGAGAGTCAAGCCAGAAACACACACATGCAAACCTCAGAAGAAAAAAGGATTCCTTAAAGTCCTCTATTTTGTCATGGAGACTTTTTTCTCCATTTCACTTGTCCCACGAAAAGGCCCTTGATAATCTCAGTTTTATATTGCATTTTTGGCCAAAGGAATTTCATGTGTTTCACAGATGCAATAATTAAAAATAGACTCTCTTAATTCCTATAAACCGTCTTCATCCCCCACCCTCCCAGCAAAGCCCGGGATAAATAGGCCATGATACCAATCTCCAGGAGGAGGCTTTTGGTTGATCAGTGTAAATGAGGAATATTCAAAGTTGGTAACCAGGGATATGTGGTATTAGGTGGGGAGGGTAACTGTGAAGCATAAAGTGTTTTTTTTCCTCATGAACCAATTCTAAAGGTAAGGTCCCAACTCTGAAGTAATGACAGTATCCGTGGAGTAACTTTCTTCCAAGGTGACCATTGTGAAAAATAGCCCTTGTTAGAAGGCTGTAGATTTGTTTAAAAAGTTAATCCCATTCCTTTATGATCATAGCTCCCACATGATGAAGCTATTAATTGGTTGGGGTACTAAAACCATTTGCTTGAGTGAAATGAAACTTCTCCTTTCTCAGATCACTAAATATACTTTAACTGTGGAGTAATCATTCGGTTTCTTGGACTAAGATATTTTTAGATCAAGAGTAAATATTTGAATTAAGAACTCTGGTGACAGCGCCGGGAGTGTTTCAGAAAGTGAGGATGGTAATCTCATATTCAGTCTAATTTTCCCTGAATTCATGCCTCAACAGTGTGTAATGAATACGCTTTTGGTGGAGTCATTTTCCTTTTATGAGAAATGCAAGGCCCCATCTTCTTATTATCTTTTAAAAAAGATTTGTCTGGTTTGTAGTGTCAGAAGTGGTTTTAAAAATCCAGGCAGTATTGAATTCACACAGAATGGTTCAGAAAAGCCTGGTAGTAAAATTCATAGAGAAACAATTGTTTAAAAAGCAACTAGCATTGTATAGCAAAATAATGAATTTGTATTCTCTACTAGTCTCCTGTTGGATCCATATCCCCTTGTCATTGAGTTCTCAAAGGTTTAATCCAAAAGAACTAGGCTCAGATTGATTACCCTTCATCCAAGCAATTTTGCCTGTTTGCTCTAGGCCTCCTCCTAACTAGCAGGTCTCAGTGCCCTCACCAGGACACTCCCCAGACTGGCTCTAGGAGAGTTCTCATTTCTCCCTAAGTCAGGCTGCTTGCAGCTAGCATCAAAGACAAGCTCACCTATGCTCTCGAGTTTTCAGCATTTAGTCTGTTGTGGATGGAAAAGTAGATATCCAAACTCTTTAGAATTGTGTCTAAAAAGAATAAAGAGGCTTTGAATGAGGACCTGAGGAGCATGCTCTCTGAGGAGGCAAGCTCATCAGTGTGGTGAATTCTTTCAGCTGCTTGACTGCTTTGTCTGTCTTCAGTGTTCAGTGAATTGCATTTTGATTTCATACACATGCATACAAATACACACACACACACATTATATAGGTATATGTAGGTGTGTGTACAACCCTATTATACTCTAATATGTGTGTCTCTCACATACATATCTCTTGTGTGTTTATCTAACCACCTATCTATATCTCTGGTAATTGTCATTGTTCCCAGTGATTCAGAGGTTAAAATCTATGAAAATAAGCAGCATCTTTTGAGTACCTATTTAAGCACCCACATACCTGGAAGTCCTCAAGGTGCTTATAATTTTCCACTAGACTCTTAATTCACATGGTCAAGACAAGTGCAGTTGAGGACCAGTGTAGCATATTACCTTATTACTCATTAGCAAAACTTTCACTGCCCAATTTAGCGTTTTGCATAATATAAGAATGTATTTGTTGAATTTAATAGAAAATATGTATATAGTTACAGTAGACATTGGTTGTTGGTAAAATGGGATTGCTGGAATAGCGCTTAAACAAAAGAAATAGTACTGACCTATTAGAAAAATTAATTATAAAAGAAAAATAATGCATTATAGTTGCAGATAATGGTTTTGGGGACACTGCTGGTTGAAATTCATCCTGAGGCTTATTTACAGTTGCACAATTAGAGCTTTTGAGAATTCATCAGCCTTGATTTGTTTACAGGGGTTCATATAGCATTTGAGTCAGGGGCGAGGTGAGGCACAGAGGTGGGTAGGGGACTTATGGCTTTACATTTAAGTTCTATGGAATTTCACCTTTCTGTTTTGGGGAAGTAAGAATTGTCTCTAGAGAGAGAGAATCAGGTTCTTTAACAAGATTTAATAAATGTGGGACTTTGTATTGATCAAACTTCATACTAGATCGCATAACAAAAAATTGAATATGGCTTTCAACTAGAGGCTATTTTATTTTCTATGCTGCCAATGAACTAAGTTTCTATAATTTTCCTTTCACTACTTGAAATTTTAATTTATCCATCAGATGTTTATTGATACCTACTGTGTATTCAGTACTTTACTAGCCACTTGGGATCCATCAGTGAAAAGATAAGTAACTCATGTAGTATGTTAGGAGATGATTAGTGCACAATTCATTTATGAATGACCCATAAAAGAATAAATTGATAAATTCGATTGCATGAAAATTAAAAACTTCTGCTGTTTGAAAACATTATTAAGAAAATGAAAAGGTAAGCCACAGACTGTAAGAAAATATTTGCAAAGAATATATCTGATGAAGAACTTATATCCAGAAAATATAAAGAACTTTGAAAACTCCATAATATACAACATATTATTATTTTTTTTTATTATTATACTTTAAGTTCTAGGGTACATGTGCATAACGTGCAGGTTTGTTACATATGTATACTTGTGCCATGTTGGTGTGCTGCACCCATCAACTCGTCAGCACCCATCAATTCATCATTTATATCAGGTATAACTCCCCAATGCAATCCCTCCCCCCTGCCCCCTCCCCATGATAGGCCCCATTGTGTGATGTTCCCCTTCCCGAGTCCAAGTGAACTCATTATTCAGTTCCCACCTATGAGTGAGAACATGCGGTGTTTGGTTTTCTCTTCTTGTGATAGTTTGCTAAGAATGATGGTTTCCAGCTGCATCCATGTCCCTACAAAGGACACAAACTCATCCTTTTTTATGGCTGCATAGTATTCCATGGTGTATATGTGCCACATTTTCTTAATCCAGTCTGTCACTGATGGACATTTCGGTTGATTCCAAGTCTTTGCTATTGTGAATAGTGCCGCAATAAACATACGTGTGCATGTGTCTTTGTAGTAGCATAATTTATAATCCTTTGGGTATATACCCAAAG
>NC_045435.1:30961014-30961908 GCF_002776525.5 Piliocolobus tephrosceles | reverse complement strand
ATCCAGTCTGTCACTGATGGACATTTGGGTTGATTCCAAGTCTTTGCTATTGTGAATAGTGCCGCAATAAACATACGTGTGCATGTGTCTTTGTCGTAGAATAATTTATAATCCTTTGGGTATATACCCAGTAGTGGGATGGCTGGGTCATATGGTACATCTAGTTCTAGATCCTTGAGGAATTGCCATACTGTTTTCCATAATGGTTGAACTAGTTTACAATCCCACCAGCAGTGTAAAAGTGTTCCTATTTCTCCACATCCTCTCCAACACCTGTTGTTTCCTGATTTTTTAATGATTGCCATTCTAACTGGTGTGAGATGGTATCTCATTGTGGTTTTGATTTGCATTTCTCTGATGGCCAGTGATGATGAGCATTTTTTCATGTGTCTGTTGGCTGTATGAATGTCTTCTTTTGAGAAATGTCTGTTCATATCCTTTCCCCACTTTTGGATGGGGTTGTTTGTTTTTTTCTTGTATATTTGTTTGAGTTCTTTGTAGATTCTGGAAATTAGCCCTTTGTCAGATGAGTAGATTGCAAAAATTTTCTCCCATTCTGTAGGTTGCCTGTTCACTCTGATGGTAGTTTCTTTTGCTGTGCAGAAGCTCTTTAGTTTAATTAGATCCCATTTGTCAATTTTGGCTTTTGCTGCCGTTGCTTTTGGTGTTTTAGACATGAAGTCCTTGCCCATGCCTATGTCCTGAATGGTACTACCTAGATTTTCTTCTAGGGTTTTTATGGTATTAGGTCTAACATTTAAGTCTCTAATCCATCTTGAATTAATCTTCGTATAAGGAGTAAGGAAAGGATCCAGTTTCAGCTTTCTACTTATGGCTAGCCAATTTTCCCAGCACCATTTATTAAATAGGGAATCCTTTCCCCATTTCTTGTTT
>NC_045435.1:30918811-30956014 GCF_002776525.5 Piliocolobus tephrosceles | reverse complement strand
CCTGCCCCTTCTCAGATCTCAACCTCCGTGTTGGGAGATCCACTGCTCTCTTCAAAGCTGTCAGACAGAGTCGTTCGCGTCTGCACAGGCTTCTGCTCCTTTAGCTGAGCCCTGTCCCCAGAGTCGGAGTCTACAGAGACAGGCAGGTTTCCTTGAGCTGCTGTGAGCTCCACCCAGTTCGAGCTTCCCAGCAGCTTTGTTTACCTACTTAAGCCTCAGCGATGGCGGGCGCCCCTCCCCCAGCCTCGCTGCTGCCTTGCGGTTAGATTGCCACAGACTGCTGTGTTAGCAAGGAGGGAGGCTCCGTGGGCGTGGGACCCTCCCGGCCAGGTGTGCGATATATTCTCCGGTGTGCCGGTGTTACAGCGCAGTATTGGGGTGGGAGTTACCTGATTTTCCAGGTGTTGTGTGTCTCAGCTCCCCTGGCTAGGAAAAGGGACTCCCTTCCCCCTCGCGCTTCCCAGGTGAGGCGATGCCTCGCCCTGCTTCAGCTCTCGCTGGTCAGACTGCAGCAGCTGACCCGCACGGATTGTCCGGCACTCCCGAGTGAGATGACCCCAGTACCTCAGTTGAAAATGCAGAAATCACCGGTCTTCTGTGTCGCTCGCGCTGGGAGATGGAGACTGGAGCTGTTCCTATTCGGCCATCTTGCTCCGCCCCACAACATATTATTTAAATGGGCAAAAGATTTGATCAGGCACTTCACCAGAAAAAAAAGATAAAGATGGTATATGTGCACATGAAATGATGCTCAATATCAGTAATCGTTAGGGGAAGGCAAATTAAAAGCATGAGACACTATTACACATCCTTTAGAATGACTGACATTTAAAAGACTGAGCATAGCAAGATTTCTGAGGATATGGAGAAACTGGAAGCCTCATAAGTTGCTGGCAGTAAAGTGGTACAGCCACTGGAGACAGTCTGACAGTTTTTAAAAAGTTAAACGTGTGTTTACCATGTTATCCAGCCATTTCATGCCTACATGTTTACACAAGAGAAATGAAACCTTTTTTTTTTTTTTTTTTTTTTTGGTTGTTTGAGGCAGGAACTTTGTCAACTAGCCTGGAGTGCAGTGGCATGATCATAGCTCAATGTAACCTCAAACTCCCGGGCTCAAGTGATCCTCCTGCCTCAGACTTCCCAGTAGCTGAGACTATAGGTATGCACTACCACTCCCAGCTAATAGTAGTTTTCTTATGCAACCATAGATCTATTTTCTGTCACTACACAGTAGCTTACATTTCCTAGAATTTTAAAAAAATTTGAATTCTATTATAAAAATACAATCTTCTGTACTTGTTTTGTCTTTCTCTCACTCAGTATATTGATTTTGAGATCCATTTATGTTGTAACACATATCAATAATTCACCATTTTTATTGCTGTGTAGTTTTCCACCGTATAGATATACTGTAATTTGTTTATCCATTCACTTAAGGATGGGCATTTAGACCGTTTACAATTTTTGACAATACAAATAAAGTAGCAATGAGCATCTGTGCACAAGTCCTTATAAAAACATGGTGGGGTGCAGTGGCTCATGCCTGTAATCCCAGCACTTTGGGAGGCTGAGGGGGGTGGATCATCTGAGGTCAAGAGTTCAAGACCAGCCTGGCTAACACGGTGAAACCCTGTCTCTACTCAAAATACAAAACAAAAATTAGCTGGGTGTGATGGCGGGCACCTGTAGTCCCAGCCACTCGGGAGGCTGAGGCAGGAGAATTGCTTGAACCTGGGAGGCGGAAGTTGCAGTCAGCCAAGATTGCACCACTGCACTCCAGCGTGGGTGACAGAGTGACACTCCTTCTCAAGACAAACAAACAACAACAAAAATAAAAACATCTGCTTGGCTGGCCATGGGGACTTACGCCTTATAATCCTAGTGCTTTAGGAGGCTGAGGTGGGAGGATCACTTGAGGCCAGGAGTTCGAGGCCAACCTGGGCAGCATAGTGAAACACCATCTGTGTTTGTGTATATATATGTATTCAAGGTAGAATAAATAGATGCTTTGGAGCCAATTGACCACAATGAAGATCTAGTTCCAAGATTTACTGGCTTGAAATCTTGGGCAGATTTGTGTAATTTTTCAGATGATTTTTCTCTACTGTATAATGGAGATAATATAACTTAGAGTCCTGAAAAATAAATAAGACAAGGTACTTAGAGTTCTTTCCTTGCCTTCAAATCAGGAGGAGAGAGATTAAGGGCCTGCCTACATGGTATGAGTTGAGATAGGTGAGAGTAATGTTCTCTGTTATACTTGGATAGTACTAGTATTAGTCTGTTTTCACACTGCTATAAAGAACTACCTGAGACTGGGCAATTTGTAAAGAAAAGAGGCTTAATTGACTCACAGTTCTGCACAGCTGAGGAGGCCTCAGGAAACATATAATCATGGCAGAAGGCTAAGCAAGGCACGTCTTACATGGTGGCAGGAGGACAGAAAGAGAGAGAGAGAGAAGAGAGAAGAGAGAGACTGCCAAATACTTTTAAAGCATCAGATCTTATAAGAACTCACTCACTATCACCAGAAGAGCATGGAGAAAATCACACCCCTGCTCCAATCATCTTCTACCAGGTCCCTGGGATTACAATTCAAGCTAAGATTTGGTTGGGGACACAGAGCCCAAACCGTATCAGTACTAGTGCAGGAATTCCACAGTTTGAGGAGATACATTCTTTTTGTATCAAGTGTTGCAAATTCTGGGATTTCTTTTTTGAAAAATACAAAAAGATGACACACTAACTTATATGTTTCCACTACAATTTTCTAAATTCATTGGTTAAATCAGTTTTTCTCCTTGCAACAGTGGCCAAGACAGTCAACTTCAACCATTTTTTAGATCTTGGTTGAAATATTACTTATTGTAAGAAGTATTCCTTACCCTCTTCAGTGTAGGTTAGGTATGCCCTTGGTGTCTTCTGGTTCCACACTCTTCTCTTTCTTAACTTTTAGTGCATTGGTTGTTATGTTTGCCATTCTAACTGTTGTGTAAGCTCCGTGAAGGTAGAGATTTGTTTATTTCCATATCCACAAATTATCTTAATAACTAATTATTGAGTAAATGAACAAAAGTTTTTAAAGAAGGGTTAAGGTAGAGATGAGGGAGGTTGGAAGCGCTAAGAAACAGTTCTCCCACTCTCGAGTTTTGCCTCAGATTAGCCCTTCTGTCCTTTCATCAGTTCCAGATGGAGAAATTTTTAATACAATATAATGCAAAAAAGCTTCACCCCTCTAAAATGACACCTAGGCAACAGTCCAGGCTAACAACAAAGAAGAAGCTATAAGGAACTAATCCTTGGGAGTAGAGTAATGGTATGGAAAGAAAACTAATCTGGAAATAAAGAGATCCATGACCTCAAGCCTAACCTCTTGAAGCCTAGATTATTTTTATCTGCAAGAAGTCCTGTTGCCCACCCTGCTTATCTTACAATTTTGTTTAAGAGTCAAAAGAGAGAAGAGAAGTGTGAGTCCTTAATTGCTGTAGAAAGTAAGACCTTATTATGAAGGGGATTGTATAAAGTCTCATTAGAGGCAGCCTTGCTAGTCTTACTTAACCTTTGCAGTACTAAAGTTGATGTTCTCTGAACTCTCTCTTAGGCTCTCTCCTCACTTTGGACAGTCCTCCCAGGCAATCTCATTTTCTCCCATAGGTTTCATTAGCATCTGCATCTGAATGACCACCACATCTTTCTCCAGCTCAGGTTTCTCTCTCAGCACTGCCTTCTAGACCTCTTTTCTTGGATGTCTCACAGACACCTCATACTCAACATGTTCTAAACTCAGCTCTTTGCCCCAAACATGCTCTCACCTCCAGTATTGGTACATAATTGCCGACATTAGAAACCTGACATTACCTTTTCCACATCCTCTGCTGTTCCACATGCAGTAAATCACCTGGTACTTTTGATCCTCCTCCTAAGAATGTCCTTAATCTGTTCAGTCTTCTTCATATCAGAACTACTACTCTCATCCGGAGTACCATCTTATCTCACCTAAATTATTGCAATAGTATTCTGACTTCCTTAATATTAATCTTACAGCCTGGCTCCTGTCTCATTTTCTGGACTGATTCATGCCCCTTTCCCCCTAGCATTCTATGCTCCATTCATACTAAATGTGTTTTTCATGCCTTCAGTGCACCATACTCACTCTCATTTCTGGTCTTTGCATATGTTCTACTCTTTGTTTTAAATACTCTTCATTACTTTTTTCTTCCCCCATTTTCTCACCTCCACTGACATAAAACCAATCTTGCAAGTCTCAATTTAAAGCTTATTTTCTATGGAATGCCTGCCCTGATTCCCTAATTATAATTGCCTTATGTTGCATTCCTGTGATGTGCACTTTATTATCATTGATTGTTTTGCCTAAATCATCCTTAAGGTAGGAAATAGTATGTCTTATTCAAGGCTGTGTCTTTAGTGCCTAACACAATGCCTGACATTGACTAGACATTTAATAAATGCTTGTTGAGTGAATGAATAAAAAATAAAATACAATAGCTACAAATGATATTATAGCTAATTTATTACATATTTTACTTTTTAAAATTTTTAATTTTTTTCAAAAGTTTGTCCCTAGAAAAGTAATAAAGATCGGTTCTTGAAAATTTATTTTACTTTTGTTTATGCATTTTGAATAGCTCTCACTAGAGTCTCAATTTAGTATTAAGGAGTTATTCCAGAATAGGCAATACCTAAACTGCATTATTCCTATATTCTTCCTCTATAAAATTATTGTGAGAACTACTTCTTTCGTCTACTTTAATGTCAGGGATAGGAAAGTATCAATAGTGGGTATGAATTTGACTACTCTGTCCTAGAAATTGTTATGCCCTTGTCAATTTTCTGAGACTAACATTTAGGAGAATTCTGTAATCACAATTTTGACTCTATATCTGACTTAATCCCAAGCTAGATGCAGATGTTTTCTACTAATACTCTGGCTTTTTCATTATTTCTCTGTTAGAAATTATGGAAGATATTAAGGATGAGACACTAGAAGAACAGACTGAATATGGTTCTGCTGACAACCAGGAAAGTTATTTAAAATGACATGGATAGTCAGGTTGTAATAAAGGTTTGTTAAAACATTTGGTATTTCACAACTAGTTTCCACATTAATCAATCCCATATGCTCTAATTAATACCTTGCTAAAATGTATGTTGATTTTCAAGGAAAACAACAGTTTTTAACGTCTGTAGACATGTTGCACATGTGTGAATTTATCATTAACAGGTTAATTGAGTACTGAATATTGAGCAGAAATAACATATCACACAGTGACCCTACAAGGGGGGCTTACCATCATTTTACTAAAGAGCAACCTGAAGATAGAGATATAAAGTAACTTGTTCAAAGGTACACAATTAGTATAGAGAAACCCCATCTCTAAACCTAAATCTGTCTCACTCAAAATGTTCTTTTTACTACATTGCATTACCTCTCTGGAAAACATAATTACTTGTTCTGGGTGTATTAATTTACTAGGGTTGCCATTAGAAATTAGCACAAACTTAATGGCCTAAAACAGCTTGAATTTATTATTTTCCAGAATTGGAAGCCAGAAGTCTGAAATCAAGGTGTTGGTAGGGCTACAATTTCTCGGAAGACTCTAAGTAAGGAGGAATCATTCCTTGCTTTTCCAGCTTCTGGTGGCTCCAGAGGTTCCTTGGCTTGTAGCCATGTAACTCCAGTTTGTGCTTCTGCTTTCACATGGCCTTCTGCTCTCTCTGTCTTCTCCTCTTCTGTCTCTTACAAGAAAATGTTATTGGATTTACAGCTCCCCTGGATAATCCAGGATTACCTCATCTAGAAATCCTTAACCTCATTACATCTGCACAGATCCTTTTTCCAAATAAGGTCACATTCTCAGGTTTCAGGGGTTGGAATGTGGGCGTTTCTTTTGGAAGGTCACCATTAGATCTACCACACTGGATATTGCAGAAATTGTTTTGAGAGATTCCTCTATTATAGATGTATCTGAAATTTTCTTTCTTTCTCTCTCTCTTTCTCTTTCTTTCTTTCTTTCTTTCTTTCTTTCTTTCTTTCTTTCTTTCTTTCTTTCTTTCTTTCCTTTCTCTCTCTCTCTCTTTCTTTCTTTCTCTCTTTCTCTCTCTCTCTCCTCTCTCTCTCTTTCTCTCCCTCCCTCTCTCTCTCTCTCTCTCTCTCTCCCCCCTCTCTCTCTCTCTGTCACCCAGGCTGCAGGCTGGAGTGCAGTGGTGTGATCTCAGCTCACTGGAGCCTTGACCTCCTACACTCAAGTGATCCTCCCACTTCAGCCTCCCAAGTAGCTGGGACCACAGGACCACAGGCACACACCAACACACCAAGCACATTTTTGTATTTTTTGTCAAAATGGGGTTTTGGCACATTGCCGAAGCTGGTCTCGAACTCTTGAGCTCAAACAATCTGCCCACTTTGGCCCCCCAAAGTGCTGGGATTATAGGCCTGAGCCAGCCAGCCAAGCCTATCTTTGAACTATTTAATAGTCAAAGCTTTGCTAATGTATATACAGGGAGGAAAATGGCTGGTTCATGCTGATTATCCATAAGGGCTATCAGTAAAAGAGCGAGTGACACTGTAATTAATAGAACAGGAATGATAACATCTTATGGGGTGCTGTTCATGCTTTTGGAGTGGCTTCTTTAAATCTGGGATGCATCTGCCCCTTTTGGTTGTAAATGGAAACATCAGTAAACAAGTTTAAAGACATCCTGGTTTGCCTCTCTGATGGCAACCTCCAATCCATATATCCACTGCAGTCTATATTGGTATATCTTCTATGAATTTCTCCAACTTCTTACTTTTTTCTACCTTCCAAGGCAGGCATTATAAAAATATGGAATAGTGCTTTATTACCTGACCCTAATTGTACTTTTCTGAATATGAAGTTTGATCCCTAGTATTACTATTCTAGGATTTCATGAACAATTCTATGATTACCCTCTGCCTAAATTTCATAACTCCATTACATATTAGATCAGGGTTCAGTGCCCTGTCTTCTTTTAACTTTTCAGAGACTTTCACCCCCAGTCACACTGTGGATCTTCCAATTCCGGGGCTCTACACATCTCTCTCCATTTAGGCCCTCGTGATTGTGGAGATTGCAAATGCATCATTATGTCCATTCAAAGATGTCAAAACTTTACATAAATATATGAAAAGCTTTCTAGCCTATTTTCAGTACACTTGATGAGTTCCAAAATTTTATTAGTCTGTTTGGTTATGAGCTCATATTTAAGCTAATATAATTAGGAAACAATTGAAAGTGGTTCATAGATTCTTTTTTGAGTTATACCTGATGTATCAAATACCATCATCGTAAAAACGTGATTTGTGTTATTTTCCCCAAAAATGCTTCCCTTGCATTTGTACTTAGTAAGAATAAATAATAGCTAACATCTATCCACTGCCTTTGATTCGTGAGGCCCTCACGAATTGCCTCATTAGGTCTCCGACAGTATGGTACAGCTACTATTTATATTTTACAGATGAAGAAACTGAGGCTGCACTGCTACTTTCTGCTTACACAACCTAATGAAACCTTCCTACTTGGGTGATCCCTTTTGGTTTGAATGTCACTACTTGAGTGAGATTTTATTCACTACCTTTTCTTGATCACTGGAAAAATGTCGAATGGAACTAATTCATGAGAGAGTCTTTTTTTTTTTCATTAATTTGTTTACTGAAAGCCAGAAATTATTCTGAACACTAAGAATGTACTGGTAAGCAATTGTAATAGACAGCTTCTAAGATGGCCCCACATGATCTCCACATCCTCTGTTTTCACCTGCTTATATAATTTCCTATCTTTTAGTATTGGCTGGACTTAGTGACTCATTTCTGATAAAGGACAAGAGTGATAGGATGTCACTTCCAAGGTTAAGTTTTTAAAAAGTTTGTGGTTTTCCTCTTGAGTCCCTCTATCACTCTCTCCTGGATTGCTCTCCCTGAGAAAAAGCAAAGGTCAAGTCATAAAGTAGCCCTGTGTGAAGACCCCTGTGTGAAGACCTTCACGTGTGAAGACCCCCACATGGCAGATCTCCTCCTCTTCAATCGAGAGTTCAGATGAAACCACAGCTCTAGCTGACAGTTTGATCACAACCTCATGAGAAACTTTGACCCAGAGGCACCTACCTATACTGAGCCCAGATTCCTGACCCACAGAAACTATGGAATGGTGTTTGCTTTTTTAAGTTACTAAGTTTGGGGGTAAGTTGTTATGCTGTAATAGATAACTAACACATCCAATAACTTCATCCTCATGGAATTTATTCTGTAATAGAGATTATGAACATATACATACATGTGCATACTCAAATACATACAGGATGTAAATAAGGAAGATACTAGTAATTAGTTCTAAGAGAAAAGTAAAACAGGGTAGAATGAATTGGGACTGCTTTGGATATCTTGACCACACAAGGAAAGACCTTTCTGTGGAGATAATATTTGAGCTACGAGTGAAGAAATCAGCCACGCAGAAATATAGCAACAGAGCAGTTTGGGCAGAAGCAATAGAGCTAGACCAGGGCTAATAGGAATAAGGTTGGCTTGTTTGAGAGACAGAATAGACAAAGAAGCACTGTGAACAAAGGAAAAATGTTAGAAGATGAGAACAGAAAGATGGTCATGAACAGATAATGGAGAGACTTACTGGTCATGGTTTTGAATTTTAATTTCATTCTTATTGTACTGTATATAACTTGTAGAATTTTAGCAAAGGAATGATACCATCTTTCCTGCATTTCAAGAATTCTAGCTTCTGTTTAGGTAATGGATTATAAGGTACAACAGTAGAAGCAGAGAAATCAATTAGGAGACCAGATAAGAGACAATTGTGATTTTGGTTGGTGATAGCAGAGATAGTGAGGAATGGTTGGGTTTAGATGTACTTTTGTGTTTGGGTTAATGGAGCTTATTGATGGATTAGATGTGGTGGGTGAAGCAGAAAGAGTTGCTGATGTTTGGCCTGATCAACTGGTTGGGTAGATGGTGTCACCTTTCACTGAGAAGAGAGAAGTACAGTTAGGTTAGAGGAGGAAGTGGCAACAGGGTGATGTGGAATCCAGAGTTTTGTTTGGGGCATAAGTTAGTTTACAGTATGTACAACTAACAAGAAAGGTGCTCATTATTGCTATTCTATGTTTTAAGACAGTTCTTGCTTTGGAAAACCACTTCCAACATCTTGTGGGATCTTGTTCCCATGTACTTTCATTTTTTAAAAATCTTTCTGGTGGATTTTTTCAGAGGCTATTTGAGAATTTGTGAGTAATATATACTGACTCCTACTTTTCAATATAGCAAGCTAATCAGACAAAACGCTCTTATAGAATGCTGGAAAATCCATTGAGGAAAAAAATCAGTGTAGTATTGAGATTATAATTTATTAAAACACAATATCAAATACAAGGTAACCTTTGACCTTTCCTTGATTCAGACTTTGTTGTAGCTTCTAATCATGTCTTGCCCTATTCATTAATAGCTCATTCATTTCCCTTATTCCACCTCACTCACCTTAAAATTTAAGTTTTAGCAGCTTTGCTGTAAGTCCTATAAGTGCAGTGGGGCACTTGAGTGGATCATTGCTTCCCTTCTTCTAGAAGCTCTTTAGTGAGAATAAGTAGTAGGAATAATTATGGTTACATAGGTGCATTTGTTCCCTAAAACAAAGTGATCAGAGAACTGCAGAGGAAGTGCTATTAATACCAATATTGTTTTGTAATGAAAGGGTTAACAGCTGTCAAACTCAATGTCTTAAAGATTTAAAAAAAGAAAAAAAAAAAATGTCATCTAGGCTAGGCAAACATCAGTGCCTGGCATGAGGAGTTAGCAAAAAGGTCTTTAGGTATCTATGGACTACCAAATATGCATGATTCTCTAGCCCACTAGAAAATTTAGAACTAATTTTCAGATACGAAAATACAAAACTGAGGAGCTTATACTTCATCTGCTAATTCTGAACCAATGTATTGCAGCTACTGTGCATTTTGAGACACTAGTATGAACTGGCATATTATAAAATTAAATTGTATTGTATAGTTCATTGTATTGTTCCATCAGATTTTGATATCCTCACTTTAAATAATTCATGGGAAGAAATGATCACTGCATAATGCCACAAACTCACAGCAGGCAAAACTAATTTTACACAATATGAAAACAGATTTTATTTATTTAAAAGGAATATTAAAAAAAAACACAACAACTTTTTTGACACCAGCTGCTGGGAAATAAATAGAATACTTTATGACCAAAAAAAAAAAAAAAAAAAAAAATCCAAATCTATAAAAGCTCTTCCTGGGGGATCTAGTTGAGAATTGTAAAGATACATTTAAATGCCCTGGTCAATGCTATAAGCCTTATTTTGAGGGAAAAAGAACTCTCCCATCTGCTTACTCTCCGTGGGGATAAAGCGCTACTGGGAGAAAATTGACTTTACAAAAGCCCTCCTGAAACCTACGACATAATGCCAATGAAGTGGCAAGCTTTAGGTATCACTTCGGAGAACCCCTGTTGGTATAAATAACATCAGTAGGTAAACAGTGGCCGGCGTCCTTAAATACAAAATAGAAATTATTGTTTAGCTTTGTCCAAACCTGATCTTGATTAGAAGTGGAAAATAATACTTTGGGGTGACCACAACAACTTTCTTTTCACTGTGGATTTAAGAATGGAATGAGAAAATAAGGTGAAAATATAATGAAACTATTTTCTTTGGGAGAGTTTATTAGATGGATATTTTAATACAAATATAACGTATTTTTCATACCAAAGATAAAAAAAAAACAAAAAAAAAAACCGGGCTTTCTTTTCAATGTGATAACAACTCCATCTCTAACTCAATCAGACACTTGCTTCAGACAAAGAATGGGACTCCTGCCATGGGCGGGTCTGGGTTTAATCTCAGGAGCGTGAGGGTCCAGGCATCCAGATAGTTTGCAGCCCTCTTCCCTGAGGCTTCAGGGAGAGAGAGAACAAGGGTGGAAAGGGTCAAGGATTGGAGCGAAGCAGCTAAGAGATGAATGGAAAAGAGAAAAAAGAACAGTCTAAAATAAAATATTGTAGCACCAAAGCAGTGAAAACACATTCTGTGGATAATATAAATGCTATTTATTGAATTTTTAATTTTCAAAAATGTTTAACTTAAAAATTCTTGCTGACAGTGGGAATGTAAATCTAAGACTGAGAGACTGACTTACCAGAAGAAGTTTATTATTGTCTGATAACAGCTGAATTCCGGTCTTCTTTGTGTACTGTAAAATGGGGCAGATTTGTGTATCTATGATGTCATAGGCACTGTTAGAAGGGCTTGTCTCTGGTTTTGTCATAGTTTCCTACTTGAGCAGTTATAAGTCATTAATTAGAAATTCATTTTAGATTTTGAAGAGTTACAAATTTGGAAGGATCTAAGTTAGGCTCTATTATTCTTTAACTTTTTAAGATGTAAAATGTTAATACAGTGTAGCAGAGATTTAAAATTTTTAATAGGTATTACCAAACTGTTTCATAGCATTGGTCTTTTCAGTAGCTATTTTCTAAGGTATTTTCAGTAGCTATTTTCTAAGGCAATGGCATACACACAGAAAATGGGTTTTCTTTTTCCTTACTATGTCAGTGCAATCTAATATGTACATTAGTTAGTGAGGTTGCGTTGGGAAAAATAGAGCATTAAGATTCTAAAACAAGATATCTAAGTTCAAAGTCTGGCTGAATTTCACTTACTACTTGTTGAACTTGTACAATTTATTTTAACCTTTCTGTGCCTTATTTTAAAATTTTGCAAAATGGTGTTAATAATACCTATCTATAAGACTCTCGGCCAGGTGCTGCGGCTCATGCCTGTAATCACAGTACTTGGGAGACCAAGGAGAGGATTTCTTGAGCTCAGGAGTTTAAGACCAGTCTGGCAACATAGTGAGAATTTGTATCTCAAAAAAAAAAAAAATTAGCTAGGTGTAGTGGTACGCACCTGTGGTCCCAGCTACTCAGGAGGCTGGGGCAGGAAGATTACTTGAGTCCAGGAGGTAGAGACTGTAGTGTACCAAGATCACACCATTGCATTCCAGCCTAGATGATAGGGTGAAACCATATCTAAAAATATATATAAACAATTAAAAAAATTATTTTGTTACTGAGTGAAATAATGGAAAAGTTTCTGGAATAAGCTTAGAGAGCCATAAAAATATTGATTTAATCATATTAATAAATAGTATATAAATTATATTCTTCAAAGGCATTTGTATTTTAAACTATTTGAAGTGTTGCAGTTGTATTGTTGCATTTTAAGGGACGATTGTACATATGCCATGTAATATGTGTAAAAGTGACTCTCTTTCTTCTGAGTGTTTTGCTGTAATACCACCCGAGTTACAGCGCAAACATTTACCGAAACAAAGGTGGTATAGCAGTGTTAGTATTGGGCAACCTGAGCTGTATTGTAATAACTTCTCAATAAATCAATATATGTGAATCAGACTATTTTCTTGTGTATAGAAGAGATATGTTATTTTAGAATCCTATTTAAAATATATGAATCAAAAACTTCCAAAATTTTAATTTCTTTGGTTTTTCTAGGATTTCTACCTTGTAGAATATAAAGCTTTTATTCTTTTTACTGAAATCTTAGCTTTACTTCAGCATCAAGCTGCTTCATATTGCAAGGGCTAACAGTTAAAATGAGAGTTAAATATCATTTAAACAGAATTATTTAAAGGCCATGTTACTGTTATGAAATTGTACATGTTCCAGAATAAATCTAGTCACCTTTATACCTACTTAGACTGATTCTGTAAGTCAATCATCAAACACAAAATTTTGGCCTAAAATATTTATTAATTTTTATGTACTAACAGGAATGTTCACATCTAAGCGGGAGAAGCCAGGTTCATTCAGTTCACAAATTTAGTATCCAAGATTTGAAATATCATAGCTTTTTGTGCATTTAAACAAATTAGACTTACATATTGACTTTGAGCCTAGAGAATTTTAGAAATAGAAAATATAACGTTGCATAGCTTTTAGATTTACAAGGACATCATTTTTATTTGTAGAATAATGCATTGTGCTTAATTACAAAATGCCAAAGTTTTTGTCATTAGTGAATTTAGGGTGGCTGTTCCCTTGTTCCCTTGTGGAATTTACTTTGTTAGAATAGATTGCCACATTCTTTGAAGACAATTGCCTTGATATTGATACCAGCCACCATGCCTTCACTAGATCTGGAGATGGACAATAAAGTATATGAGTAGTACTGGCATACTAAGTCATAATAAAATTAGCTGAATGTTATATATATCAAAGAATGAGGTGATTTTGGTAGGTAAAAGGTAGTCCAATCTGCACTTTTGTTGAAATAAAATGACAGTTGTATCAACCTGGCATTCCATCCAAACCTGAATTTGCGTTTATCCAAAGGGCTGCACTGAAATTCAGCAAGATAGCATGGACTGGGCCAGGTGTTGCAGACAGAAGACAGGATTTTACTGGCTTGGCAGAGTAGGACTTTAGGTTATTTCCTCCAAAGTGACATTAAATTCCTCTCTGTGCTATCACAACACCTTTTGTTTTTTCAGACCTGTCTATAGACTCTCAGAGGCTTATTCTGTTTCATGAAAACAATGAAGATAAGCTGATTGAAATGTCAACAGATATAATATAAACATGCAGATGAAATGTTAGTATGTAATGGTAGTTTTCAAACATAATGAATAATGAAATTTACGCAGAGTCCAGGTTGAATAGGGTCCTAGAATCCTAGAATAAAAACATATCATTTTAGATGCAGAGGTAGAGTCCCATTCCTCTATTTAAAAAGATGAGGTAGATGAAGTCCAAGATCTTTCAGTTGGAGTGTTTGAAAGAGTTGGGACTAGAAGCACATCTCTGGTCTCCAGTCAAGTGCCTTTTCTAGTTGAATTTGACTTCTTTATATCTGGATAATAAAATCAATCTCATACAATGATATAGGTTATATTTTTCCAAGGCGGTTAAGTATTCATTCACTCCTATACCATCAATAATAATGACAAACATTTATATAGTGCTTACAACCTAGGCAGTACCCTAATTGCTGCCTAGCAGGCTGTAAGCACTATATGAATATTGCTATATGAATGTTGCCTGATTTGAAGAGTTAGACACTGTAGAGTAATTTTCCTTATATTGCCTTTTGCTTATTATTACCCCTCTTTTAAATCTTCATAAGAGCCACATTAACTAGGTACTGTTGTCCTCATTTCATAGTTGAAGGAGGAAACTGAGGCACAGAGACCTTAAATATATTCACCAAGGAAATCGAGCCATTAATTGGTAAAGCTTGGATTTGAACCCAGGCAGTCTGGGATTCTGAGCTTGTGCCCTTATCTACTATGGTGTGTATTGTTCCAATAACTTTTAGTTGCATAAATGCTTAGAAATAGCATTCATAAGTTCTCTGTACTCCAGAAGAACCAGTTTCAAGAAAGAATAAAATATATGTAAACAGCAGACAAACCCATCATATTTTATAAAGGTTGGAGGCACTGGATACTAAAAAGAAAAAAAAAAAAAAAAAAGGAAACCATAAGAGAAATATGATAGATATAGGGAGAAGGGATTTTCATTGTTCTCAATGACTATACAGCAAAGTTAGATCCAATGGGTAGGAATTACAGGAGATAAATCCGAGCTTAATATAGCAGTGCAGTGACCAGAATAGGCAGCCTTCTTAGTGAGCCCCCTATCTTTCTGTATTCAGGCTGTGTGACTGGTCCCTATTGCTATAGACAGGATTGCTGCACAGGAATAGTACATTTGGAGCACAATTTTGCTTAGTTAGGTCAGAGGTAAGAGATGTCATTAAATTTCATCTGAAATTGTATTGTAAAATATGTAAGTGCAAGAGCTCCAGACAGATCTGACTTTGAATCCTGGCACAATCACTTATTTGCTGCAAGAATTTAGTCAAGTTACTTAACTCTAACTTCTCTGAATCCCAGTTTCCTCATCCATGATTGGAATAATTGTACTAATCTCCTAGAGTTGTGGTGAGGAGTAAATGAGCTCATTATCTAAAATGCCTAGCACTGTGCCAGGCACATAGCAAGTGCTCAGTGTATATTACATTTTTCAGGGGTGAGAGACTCTTTAATTTTTCAAAAATGAACTACAGTGCTAATTCTTCTCTTGTTTGGGAAAGGAAGCTTGGCTTAGCAGGTAATAGGACTATGCTCACCAATCTCTCATTGCTTTTGGATAAGGAACCATGAACCCTGGATGGTGAAAAATCCTTGTAAAGGAAGCTTTGTAAATCAACTTATTTAAAATGCAATAGAGCAGCTTATGATTTAAAAGCATCCTGTGGTGAATCCTTTTAAAATGTGAATAATCACCCCCTAATTTGTCTGTTTGGTAAGTTCAGAATTTGGCTTATTGTGTCTTCTTAAAGCAAAGAGTACACCTGCACTCTTATTTCAGTACTTTCATGCTGGGCGGACTTTCAGAGAAATACAGGGTGCCTCTTGGATTCAGGATGGCATAGGCTAGGTAACTGATAAAACATGCAAAGTCCCTAAAGTCAATGAGAACATTAATTGTACTTTGTGATGCATACGTTTTAATGAGTATGAAAACTCATGGAGATCAGTTGACCTAGACTATATCAAGGATCATTGCACATAGGAATGCTGTCTGACTTGAAGAGTTAGACAATGAAGAGTAATTTTTCTTATACTACCTTCTTTTTCTCTGAAATTTCAAGGAAAGTCAATATGAAATTTTGACATGATACACAGATCCTTTATGAAAAACCAAACAGCATTGGAAACTTGTGCAGTAGAAAGAACACTAGATTAGGAACTGGGGACTCTGGGTAAGACCTGCCATATACTAACTGCATGGCATGGGATAGCATGCCACTTTTATTCTTTCTTTGTCTTCGTGTTCTAATTGTAAAATAATCAAGTTGTACTTGCATCTCCTGTGTAACTTCTACCTAGAATCTTTAGTGATCTGATACATAAAACCAGATGTGAAATTATTTTGTTTCATTCTCTCCAATAACAGGAAATAGTAGAAACAGTACCTAAGAGGTTGTTTTCTATTGACAATACTTGTTACTCTGCCTCAGCTTGAACTCTCTTTTGCCTATATGAAGATTTATGAAACATTTTATTTAGCTATGATATAGAGATTAATATAAACGTGGGAAACTCAGACTAAATGTTTTCTTTTTTCCTATCAGCTGGCAAACATTGACCTGTGTTTGAAGAAACTCGAATATATTTGAGAGAAAATGACCTCCCCTACAAATTAATTAAATTTGAAACTAAAATAATTATATCTCTTCATTGATTCCCTTTATTTTCACAGTATCCATGGGAATTTTGCCAATTCTTCATAGAGTGGTTTAAGCTTATTGACAACCCAGTTGGATGAAATACAGTTTGAATATATGCTCGTGACTCTGTCCTTTGCAAGTTGAATTGAGGAATAACATGCATCAGATGGGATACTTAAGGAGCCCTTTCTGAGAAGCACCATATAGTTTAAGAGCTCAGGTGACTGCTTTATAAGAGATCTGAGACCACTTTAGTTTTCCCCAACTTTTCACACCGGTTGCAATCCATGCAGGATGTTGAAAGGAGCTGGAATTCATAAGTGACCAGGCTTATGTTTTTATCAAATGTGCATTTAAAACACATTTTTATGCAGATTCATATATTGTATGCTACTCTTCAGGTCCCAAATTTCTTATTTGTCAAAAGCATCAAGCTGATTTTAAGAGAAACGTAAACTTAATTCAATTAAGGAATAATGAAACTGTAAGTTTAGACACATTGGAAATGCAGTCAAAGACTTAGCATTCCATAGTCAACCTCAGAATTTTACTGTCAACCCTAAAGATGCTAAAGCTATTGAGTTTTCCAGTATGTGTGATAAGAATGTCACCATGCATAATGGCTAGTGGTTATAATTCTTTACATCCTGAAAGTGAAGAAGAATTTTACTTAGTCACTCATTGCAATTCTTAAGAAAATCACTATGCATTGATATATGCCATTGCCAATATTTTAATGTAGAAACAAATAACCTTCTTAATTTTCTAATAGAAAAATGGAAACATTAAAAAGTTAATCACATAACAAAACAATTTCCATGTTTCGTTTTCTCTTTAAAATGTAGCAAAAATGGGAAGTATGTAAAAAGCAGCTCTATCCTTAGAAATAAACAGAATACATCATTAAATGTGAATTCCAGAAAGGTGAAACTGCGTTTATAGAAAAAATTTCAAACATATGGTGTAGAGATTAAAATTTAATTATATGTCATCCTGTTGGAACATGGTATAAAAATATGTATGTGCAATAAAGGGTCAAGAAATATTTATTAAGTACTTATTTGGTGTTCAATATTTGATGTCATGAGACATATGAATAATACATGTATAAATAATTGAAATTTATTTTATTTGGCAATCAGACTCTCTATGGATATTATGGAATAATAAAAATTCTTCCAATAGATATATAAATGATGAACCTATTATAAGATTAAAATGTTTGCAAAATATATATTTGCAAAAATAGCTTTATCAGTTAATCCCCATTTAATCTTACTTTGATGTATTAGGAAGTTTCTGTGGTGGTTTAATAGAATGTAGACTTTTGAAGACCTCATAAGATCTCTTAGGTATCTTAAATTTGTGAAACTCACAAGTATACTATCAGTAGAAACAAGGAAATTACACAGGGAAATAAAAAACCAGGCCCAGGGCCTGCTTGAGTTATCTTTAACTCTGTATTGAAGTGTTGGATATGGGATCCATGATGGAGTACAAGTTACGCTAGGCAGAATATATTATCTAAGCAATCCTTGTTTCTTATTGAAGAATTGAGAAGTCATAAAAGCCCAAGAGCACCCTCTAGTGAAATTTCTGGAGTAGGCTTAAGGGGCTTGCTCTTGACCTTAACTCTCCCCCTCACATGACCTTTGATCTCCCAAAAGATAGCAGTTATATTTCTAGTATTTGGCTTTATCATCAGATCATTTCCACATCACAAAGAAGGTGGGTTGCTTGTCAAATATTACTACTAGTAGATACGCTTAAACACTAAGACCTACTATTTCATTGTTCTCATGATTTTTGTTTTTGCTTTCAGTTTCAGCCTACCACATATGACCTCCACTATTGTCATGTGTTAAAATAGTTTCTGCAACTAATACAGCTAAAGAACTAATGGGAAGCATTACAAGTGTGTAGCTGAATTGCAGTGACTTTGTCCCTGCCTTTACCTTTCTCGTGCCTCTGACTCTTAAGTACACTATTTACAGAAACTGTATTAATACTTGCAATATTTGAGGTCAAGGGTAGCAGGTGAGATTTCAAATAGAGGTCAAAAATTACAGGAGGAGTAAAGAAGTCTTAGTATTTATGGACTTCTGAGTTTTTAGAGAGATGTTTACAAAGCAAGCCTGATCTTAGCTATAAGTTAGTTAAATCTGTGAGTGTAATACTATTCATTTTGATTAGCAACTATTACATAATAAATGAATCAAGGCAAATTATTAATTGACTTTATAGATAGTTTGCTCTAAAATTATATTGTTGGTAAGGAATTTAGAGACCTAAATCCTCCCACTGTAGGGAAAAAAAACCCTTACACACCTAAATGTTAAGTGGCTTGCTCAATATGACACAACTACATCATCAGGACTACAACATATATGCCTTGTTCAATATCCTACAAGAACCTGCTTATTAAGGAGGTTTCAATATTGTTTCACAATTTTATTCTTATTAGTTTTTGTTTTTTATGGTTCTAATAACTTATGGACATGTCTTCATACTTACAGGAAAAGAAAGTGTGTAACTTCCAGGGTCATCTTTTTTCTATCTCTGCTTTCATGTATGGAGGAATAAGTCACTCTTGTGATTACTATTGGGCGACAGAGCGAGACTCCGTCTCAAAAAAAAAAAAAAAAAAGATGAAGTAAAAAACATAATGCTTTGATATACATCAAACATTAATTCTGGAAACACTGTGCCACACAGTGTTCACGCTGTGCACTGAAAAAAAGCGGAGGGACCCATATGTCAGACTGATATTCTAGAATTACTGATAACCACCTCTGAGATTCTGTACTTCAAAACTGTTTCTGCTTTTATTAGTACCTACTTCCTAGTGTTCATGGAAGGATTAGCTGAATGAATGCTAATAAAGCATATGGAACATTGTTGGCATTGAGTAATTGTTATACTGAATGCTGATGTCTAATTTGAAAAAGGAACAAGACATTTTGGGGATTATCCAGTAGGGGTATGAGCTATGAACTGTATTAAATTTTGTGGGGGGAGATTACAACCTGACGTCTTGGGGGAAAAAATCCTCTAAGATATTCAAGTTGTTGTTTTCCATTGAAAACGAATGTATACAATGACGATTTGGGAAGGCATATTACATATTAGGTCAGAAGTGTATGATTCTTTCATTCCTCAGTTCATTACTATACTCTCAGTCTTGGCTTTAATCTCAACCATACCACCTATGACCTTAGTATACAACCGTTACTTCATTCATATTATTGTTGATATTCAGAAGGTGAAGTGGTTGCTTATGGCAATAAATATTGTTGGTATTCAGAAGGTGAGGTGGTTGTTTATGGCAACTAAAGGCAAAATTACATAATTTTGATTTTGTTGGAAAGTTAATAATTCAGTGATATTTTTATTCCCAGTTCTTTTCCTACTTTGCTATTCCTCAACATACAGTGTTGGTATTTAGAATCTTAAACTAGAAAACATTAATGCTAGAAGTGATCATAGATATTGACAAGTCTGATTCATTTATCTTACAGATGAAAAAATTAAGACCCCAGCAAAGAAGAAAACTGGCCAAGTTCAATTCTACATACTGACTTTCAGTGATAGGTCACATTTCCTTATTTTTCTAAAAATAATTGACTCTGGAGAAACAATTGATTGCTTAAATATTGCACTGATATGCTGAACCAATAGATTTACAAATGTAAATCAATGTTATCTATGAATAGACAGTACACAGTATTTTAAACCTATCTGTTTAGTAGTACAGTACACCGTGTATGCCTGTCAGCCTTTTAATTCCTATCTCTTTGCAGTGATGTTCAAGTTACACTGAAACTCTTAAGTGATTATCTTTAAGGATTTTCTTCTCCAGCTATGAGTCTAAACAGTCTGAGTAAAGAGACTGCATGGTCTCCCCATGGCCTACTAAATGTTTTTAGGAAGTGGAACCCCCTTCTGGAGTTAGGAGAGAAACATCACTTCTAAAATGCCTTTAAAAATGCTCCAGCATAAACATTACACTGGAACATTTCATTAGCTTTTTGAGAACAATAAAGAAATGTGGAGCATAATAGGCTAATATGTTTAAGTGGCTTTGGTAGAACCCTACTTAACTCAGTGGGATTTTCTGCAGCATGCAGAGGTGGAAAACCATTCCTTACATATTTATTGTGTAGGGACTGCCTCCTTCTTTATTGCATGCAATTTATATCAAAGAGAAGTGACTTTCCACCTGTAATTCTAAAATCAAGCAAGTCTCAAAATACACGTTTTAGAAGAATCAATATTTAGGTATGATGATCAGCAACCAGCAGTGCTGACTTTTGGCACTCTGGATTTCTGTCAGTAAAGATGGTAGAGGAGCCAACTTGAATCTCAGTATTTCCTGGCCTTTTAGGACTTAAATTTTCATCAGGGGATTAAGATCTATGAGGTATCTGAGTTCCTAAAGAATAAGCATGACGTGAGTCAAACCTCACTGGTCACAAATTACAAAAATTAATTCAATTAATAAAAGTTATTCTGTTCCTAGCAATAAAACTAGCAAGAAAACTTTTCTGCAAAATATTTTGAATTAAGTAAAAATATAAGCTAATCAAAACTATAAAGTGGTAGTTTTTATGGTTTTATTAGGATTCAAGTGAATATACTTAGTCTATTGCTATTCTTGCAGTATAATATTCTGCCAGTACTCTTTAGCTCTCTGAGCTTATTTTCTCTGGTATAAATTGGGACCCCTTAGTCTTAGGGACACTGTGATCATTGTGATTTGTTTGAGCTTTTAGGAAAAAAGGTGTAAATTAGGCCCACAATTACAATATTTTAAGCAAGTTCAAACAAACATACATGATGACAGAATAAAAGTTTCCACATATATATTAGTTTCCTTTCTGCCGACAAGTTGTCACCAAACTTTATTGAAAAGACCGAATTCCTATTTGTGTGGCATTGAATTAATGATATTAAAAAAAGCCTCTTGAATGACAGCTGGAGTGGCTGAAGTGGCATATTTAAAACATTATGTTTGTTTGTTTCACTTACTGTCAAACTCTGTCTTAGAAATGCTATCAACTGGTTATAATGATAGATAGAAGCTGTCTTTTAGTTTCAGGATATGTTTTGTATCAAAGTTTCTCTTCATTGGTTTTTGGGATCTATATGCAAAATAACATATAAACACAAATGTAAAACCCAGCTGTAATCGTTTCTTAGCATTTGGTGACATCATAAATTCCTTAAGATTTATGCTCATGTTGTATTGTAAATATTACCAGAACCACTTAGTATGAGGGTGAAAATGCTTAACAAAACTTATTGAAAGCAATGCATATACTTATTTTTCACTTTGAGGAGCGTTTCCTAGCTACCCTATTTACCCCAGTGGAATTTCACAAAAATGTCCCTGGCACTCAAAGTTTGTCTAACAATGAATCAAGTGGGCTTATTTTAAAATTCACCCCTAAATATGTTTGCTGGTTTTGAAATTCTGATTTTGTGCTTATGTAATTCAAAAACAGCTTTGGTTTAAAAACAAAATTTGGCAAAAATACTAGTGCATTATGTGTTTTAATCACGTATGGTGTTTTGAAAAAAATAGACTCAAAATTGACAAAATTGTTTTATTGGCACTACAGTTCAAATGCATGGATTTTCTTCCTCACAAGTTGCATAAAATAAAAATAAAATCAGCAGATATTTCTTAAGTGAGTAGTATGTGAACTTAATTGATTTTTATAATGTATAGTACAACAACTGCACTACAGACATAAATTTTCACGCTATGTTTTTGCATCCTTTATTTTACAGATTTCATTATGTTTTATTTTATGGTCAAGTCTATAGTGTGCTTTAGCATAAATTTTAAAATGCATGGAGCTCTCAAAAAAGTTTCTTCTAGTGATATGGATGGTACATAAAATCTAGTATCAATGGCCCAGCGTTTCTCTTTCATAGAGCTCTTTGATTTTTTCTTGTATTCTTATAAGTCCTTTCTTTGGAAAATATATGAACTTAGAAACAGAAGTTTCCCTGGCTCATATTATGCCCATGAGACAATGATAATGCTGAAGTCCTTTTCATAATCAGGACCTTAATAGAGATTGTCCAGGTATTCTTAGCCAAAATATCCCTCTCATTGTACACTACTCCAGGGCAACATGTGTTGTGCCAGCTGGATGCCCTCCCTACATGCCTCAGGTGGCCACATTTCAATGGTGCCTATAGAGCACAGGCCAAATTCTCATTCTCTGTGTTAATCAGTGGGAGAATTCCCATAGAAAATGGGATGTGAGCATATTTCAGGAAAACTCAAAGAGATTAGCCAGATGATTAGGCCAGGACATTGTAAGTTCAAGTTTTATGTAGGATTTCTATAGCATTATCTTAGTTGACCGAAGAATGCTATAAAATTTGGAGATATTTCGAAATTAAAAATAATCATGCTTTTCATTTTACTGTGATTTCTCCAAAGAGAAATTCAACAATATTTGTTCTTTTGATATAATAGGATCTCATCTTGATTCATAACATCAAAGACAATGGATGTACCTAGTCATATAATTTGACTGAAACTTTTTCCCATGGTATTAAAAGGATCTGATTCTACTTGTAGAAGTCTCATTATACTTCTCTTTTCAATTAAATTCTAGTCAATTCTACAAACATTTTGTAAATGCTTACTATGTACAAAGCACTTTATTAGATGCTGTGAATAATTCTGTGTATGGTGCTTTATAGTATGTAACATATTTTCACATTCATTTTCTCATTTGGTAAAGATTCACTTTATTATTATTACTTAAATTGTCTAGAGTTTCAGATGATGTTGTTTCCTTGGTAGAATGTTGTTGTGTTTTTGCTTTTTCTATTTTTGGTGTGTCCAGAGACCATGCTAGGAATATATTTAGCTTTCCTTGAAGGAAAAATAAGGTCTTATCATTGTATCATCATATTAAATTGAGTTGGATTGGAACTAGTGGCATTTCCTGAAATTTCTGTTTGTTTCAGTCTTAAGTGTTTTTTTAATGACCTAATTGAAATGGTTTGTCAACATGTTCAAAAAAAACATAATTTTATTTACTACTTTTGTGACAATACTGATTTATCATATTTCATGTAATATCTTTTTTAAGGCAAAAACAGTTAGATTTCTCCAGAAACTATTTATATCTCATACTTAATATTATATTAAATTTTACTGCTCTACCTTGAAATCTGCAAGTGCCATACAACTTCTGTAGAGTAGGTATGAAAGCTATTATTCCCCATTTAGCTCGTGCAATATGCTCTAATATTGTTGCATCTAATGCAGAATGAAATAATATGCTTCTATATTAATGTTACAATATCAAGTCATATTTCTACATATTTCTGAGTTTTTTCAAATCTTTCTCTCAAACCTGCTTTGTAAATACGTTAGAATAGCCCCAGTTTTATTTTTATTCATTCGTTTTATTTCCCTTACCTATAGTGTTGAAATGGAATTTACCAATACTTTAGCATTATAAGATTTTCAAATAAGTTAAAAGAAAAGTTATCTTCACTTTAAGCATCGAATGTATCTCTTTTTTTCCATAAACCCGAAACTCAAAACCTGCAGGAACACCTTCATTTGCTTTATTTCTGACATTAAATCTGCAAAAAGGCACTTTCCAGGTAACCCATCAGCTATGTCACCCTGGGTATTTGGCCAGAGGGCAGTCATGTTGACCCCATCTGCAAAGGCTGGCTAAACTAGAATCTTGGACTATTAGAATCTCATTCATCAAGGTCCACATAAAGTATGGTAGGTGGGAAGCAGGAGGACAGATGGTAGGGTCGGGTGCAAGAAACTTGTTTGTTGACATTGATATAGACCCTTCTTCTTGCCAGAGTGACTCCATGCACTTATTTTGGCATAGAAGACTAGGCTAAAGCTATCATCTTAATAGAAGGTGAGCTGCAGGCAAACGAGAGAGATCCATGCACAGTAGGTATTTAGAGCTGGCTTAGATTTTATCTATCAGCTTGACTCTCATACATACTTGATTGATGTGCAGCAGGGCTTGAAAGTGCTGCATTGATGTTGAGGACTGTGTCATAAGGTTCCTGATATGGTGCACATGTCTGAATGGAGTTGGACATTGGCTGTCTTTGCCCATGCCAAACAACACCAGACTTCAGTGCATTATTCTGCAGTTGAGTAGCAGATGGTGAGTGCAGACGTTTGGAGGGGGTGTGCCTTCAAACACAATATGGAGCCAGCAAACTTACTTAGAAGGTTATTGCATGTCTTGACTTTGGCAGCTATTTTTTAAGCACTGTTGTTGAAAATCTAAGTTCCATCCATTGTTATTTGCAAAATACTAGGCAAGGTTGGTATTCCAGGGAAAAGAAATGTGAAAACGCAAATACACTGTTCACAATACTGGTTACAGTTACTTGGGGGTGTCTTCCTTGGTGTTGTCTAAATGGGCCAAGTAAACATTCTCAGATTGATTATTCCTGAAATTGACACCAAAACAATTATTAATATTAGCAATATAGGTAAATTTTATCAATAAGTCAACAAGGGGAAAGGCCATCAGAGCACTGGGTGATCACTGTTGTCAAATACGGTATTTATGAGTGACTTTATTTTCTTTGGGTTTTAATTCAGGAAAATTATTGTGTTTTTCAGCACTAAAAAAAACCAAGTACCTCAATATCTCAATAGATGTTCTTTATGCACAAAAGTGTGGAGGTTCACAGATTAAAGAGCACAGTAATTCCACATGTATATGAAAAGTTATTTTTATCGGTATCTGTTTTTTTTTTTTCCCTTAAGTGAAATTCTAACCCATATAAACTCATCTTAGGCTTAAAATAACTTTTTCGGTCCAGATTAAAAGGCAATGTATACTTATTGAAAGGATGTATCAAAATAGAAAATATATATAGCAAATAAATTTAAATCACTTGACACCACCAATCATGGATAAACAATTCTAAGTATTTGCTCTGCTTCTTTCCAAGTATATGGACATTTCTAAAGTGTACAGGTGTTTATATATATGTGTTTGTATATTTCTAAATAACATTTTGTATTGTATAGTCTGTATAGTGATCTCTTCACTTAGCCTAATTTTATTTTATGAAAACGAGTCATAAAATACTCGTTTTCAGTAGCTGTGTAATATTGTATCTTAATTATGTACCCCAAAATTTTAATTAACTCCTTCATGTTTGACATTTAGGTCATTTTCCACTATTATTTCTCCTACTCTGAGGATCATTTTTATATATAAATTTTTATCTGCGTCTTGGATTGTGTTTATAGCTTACATCCTTAGAAGGTTGATTTCTGGGCTAGAGGATATAAAATTCTCAAGGTTCCTTTGAGAATTCTTCTCCAATTGTATGTAAAAGTGCTTTTCTAACTACATTCTTAACTGTTTTGAATGGTAGCATTTTATAAATATATGACAAATTGTAGGCAAAATAACTGGTCTACATTGTTTTAATTTGCATTGATTTGATTAATAAGGAACTAGAATGTTTTTTACATGTTTGTTTGTCATTATTTTATTTTTATAAATTGTTTGCTTATGGCCTTTACTCATATTGTTTTACTGATTTGTAAGATTTTATGTGAGAAAATGTTAAATATTTGTATGGCCAATTTCATTTATTTTTTTCCTCTGAGACTGTATCCATTACTTTTATCTTCTTTTTTAAATAGCTTGAAATTTAGTAAATATTCACCATTTTTTTCTAGTATGATCATGGTTCTGTTTTATATTTTTAATTGTCTATCTCTCCCAGAATTTATTTTAGCATGTTATGATGTAAACATCTTACTTACTTTTGTTCTTAATGGTTAATCAATTGTTCCAGAACCATTTCCCCACCGATTTTGATATCATCTTGATTGCCTCCTAATTTTTATCAACATTAGGATCTAGTTCTGGACTATCTGCTTTTTCAGTTCTTTCACCGGTTCCATATTGCTTCCATTGCAGCTTCAAAATAAGTTTGTATATCTTTTAGGTCAAATCCTTCCTTATCTTTCTTTTTACAAAAATGCTTTGGCTTTCTTCACCTACTTATTAGTCAGGATTTGTTTAGTTTCTTGAGTTCATAAAAATGTTTCATTGGAATATTTGTTGGAATTGTATTAAACCTATAAATTAGTATTAGTATCTTTGCAATATTCAGTCTTCCCATTCAGAAGCATAGTTTGTTTTCATACATAAATAGATTGTGTCTCTTTATTCATATAGATCCCCAAATTCCTTAGTATATTTAGGTATAGGCATACTATGTTCTTGTTAGTGTCCTCGATTGCCTGTATTTCATTTATAATTTTTTGGTAGAAAAGTCACTTCCTATTTATAATCCATATGATCCTCAACTTACGTGGGGTTCCATTCTGATAAACCCATTGTAAAACTGGAAAATCCTAAGCTGAACCACTGTAAGTTGGGGACTATCTGTATTTATTATCTAGCTATTTTATTCAGCTCTCTTAATAGTTTTAATAATTTCTTTTAAGTTCTTTTGGGGTTTCAAAGTCATTAAATTATCTCCTAACAAAGATGACTGTCTATTTCCTTTCTTATTTCTGTTTAATATCCTATTTCATTGGCTATAATTTCCAAAACAGTTAAGTAATCATTGTGATAGAGGGCACATTTCTTGTTCTTTATTATTTGGTATTTTCTCTAGTTTTTTTTTCCATATTTAAGGCAAATATTAGTTGTTGATTTAAGCCAGATATTATTTCATATATTGGTAAAATGGATTAAAATACTATTTTCTGAATCCTTATTTGATTATTAGGAATGGGTGTTAACTTTTATTAATTTTTTTTTTTCTGGTAAATATTGTCCAGTTGTAATTCATGGACATAGACTTTTCTTGAGATGTATTTTTCAACTCAAATTAATTAATCATACATTTTATTCAGCACTTACTATATGCCAGAAATTGTTCACTAGTCATTGGGAGTAAGAGGCATATCCCTTTCCCTTTAAAACATTATAGGATAATTTGAAATGTGACACTTCAGCAATAGCATAATTGATTTCCCACTATCAAATTGCTCTTGCATAACTAGAAAAAAACTTTATGACCTCATTAAGAAAACTTTCAGAGTTTTTTAAATAACCTAACGGTATTCCATGTCACAATGTTAATTTTTAAAATTGTTTAAATGTAAAATGGTGATTCACAATTGAAATTATGAGTTTTTATATTGAAACACCATCGTGTTCAGATTCTAATCAAAAGCATCCATAAAAGTTTATAATGCCTCAGAAAATTCATAGACTTCTATAATATAGATTATTTATATTCTGTGTGATTAGGAAATTGGAATTTCTCATCACACCTTACCACTCCCTGTACAGCATGACAGAAATGATATGTGATATTGGGGCAACTCGTTTTCATGATGCTGTCATTGGGGTTTCATTTCTCTGGAGTCCGAATCATCTGTAGGATTTCAGCATGTATTTACATAGATTTATTTTCAGTTGAAGGGGTTTTTTTTGGTATTAATTTTATTGGCTCAGTATAGTGTAGCATAATCTAACTTGCTTTCCCCATATAATGATATCATTTGTCTTATTTTTGGAAATTCTTTAATGTTGTTCTTTTACATAGTCTGCATGAAATGAAATTAGATTTTTTATATTTCACACAAATATTTATTGAGAACCAATTTTCTGCTCACAATCATGCTAGTTATTATCAGTTACAACACAGAAAAAGTAAGTCATACTACTTTCTAGTTCATAGATAGATACAGATAAGCAAATCGCAAAACTCCTAATGAAATATTTATTTTTATAGAGGCATATATGTATGGCTCTGTGTGTGTATATATAGAGAGATATTTATTTATTTATTTATTTATTTATTTATTTATTTATTTATTTTATTTTGAGACAGAGTTTCGCTCTTGTTGCCCAGGCTGGAGTGCAATAGCATAATCTCAGCTTACTGCAACCTCTGCCTCCCAGGTTCTAGTGATTCTCCTGCCTCAGCTTCCCAAGTAGCTGGGATTACGGGCATGTGCCACCATGCCCGGCTAATTTTATATTTTTAGTAGAGACGGGGTTTCTCCATGTTGGTCAGGCTGGTCTCAAACTCCCAACCTCAGGTGATTGGCCTGCCTCAGCCTCCCAAAGTGCTGGGATTATAGGCGTGAGCTACTATGCCAGGCCTGATTTATTGTGTGTGTGTGTGTGTGTGTGTGTGTATAAAATGTATATATATGTTGTATAAATGTATTTCATATAGACATATATAGAGAGATTTACACACACACACACACACACACACACGGAGTCATGTTCTTGTTCTTTTAGCAAATGTGTCAGTTCTTACAAGATTCCTTTTGTATATTTACCTCACCCTGGCCTCTTCATGCTTTTCCTATCATTATTGTACTTTTACAATTGTTTCTTCACTGGCAGCTTAAATAATTTTACTTTTGCAAGATTTTTTTTTATTGTCTTGGAAACTACACTGGATAGACAAATGTCATGCACATTAATCTGTAAGATATTACCAGTGATAATTTGTCTCAAACAAAGGTGACCCTGCTCAGAGTTTGGAAATAGGAATAGTGCAGGTACTGTAGTTGTAGACTGAAAATCATTGCTTTCCGAATCTCCTATTTCATTAAAGTACATACTTGTCTTGATTTTTAGAACTATTGAAAAAGAATTAACATGCATAGTAGGAAAAACCCAAAATGTGAACAGTGAAGTTATCATCTCTATTAAATGGGGATTTAGTGGTAAGCTTTGGTATATTAAGGAAGAAAACTCCCATACTTTGAGTTTTCATGAGATTTTTATTTCATAGGCCGATCCATTTTAACATTTAGCATTTGGCATATATTCTAAGGTTTAGTCTTAAAAATTTATCAACTTTGAAAATTTATATCTCCCCTAAATTTTTAATGTCTGCATTGAATAATGTTTGTCACAGACCACAATACCTGTCCCTGTGGAATGGTTATTCTATCTTAATTCAAAAGTAATACTATTGATTAGCTAATACTTACAGCTTCCAAACTTCAAGGCATTTTTTAGCCACCATTTCTCCTTAACCTAACTCTGAGCTTCCTGTGTGGTATCATTTGTTTGAGGTCTTATTAAAATGTAAATAAATTGCACCCAGCACACTTCCTCTATTTTCCCAGCTTGTTACTATATCGAAACAACTGTCTTAATGAAACACATATTGATGTATTGTGTATTTCCGTATTAACCAAAGTGAAGAGGAAGTTATATGAATATATAACAGAGCCCACTTCATAACAGTTTTTGTTAAAGCATTTTATAAATTGGAGATAATCTGAGCCATGGGAGATGATGTAATTCTACATGACAGAGTTCACAGAAAGAGGATAGCTCCTCAGACAGAATAAGATTAGACTCTTGAGAGAGATGCATTGGGGCTTTTATGGCACTTTACCTTTATAGGCGTAGCTGACTCACAGTTCTCCATATTAATATTGTAGTGTTGTAGCAAAGATAGTAAAAATAAAGAAAAAAGAGTATTTTCTCAAATAATGTATCTTTGGCATTGATATGAAATTTTTGACTTTTAAGCATCAAACTTACCATTTTATTTTGTTCATCTAAAAGCTACTTCTAACCTCCATATTATTTCAGAGAAATGGCTTAATACTTAGTAGCAGGTTGTGTGTGTGTGTGTTTTGTGTGTGTGTGTATAAAATCTCCATAAGACATGGTTGTATAAAACCAAATTCATGAAAGAATAAGCAATAACAATGAGTAGTATCATGAATAATGATCAATAGCAGGGCTATTAAATATAATAGTACTTGATCAATTACTAAATTAATTTTATAGAAAACAATTGCTATAGAAATACTTGAAATATTTCAGTTGCTTAAGCACAATATCAAATAGTAAAAATAGGAGGCTACTCATTGTGTGCAAGGGAAAATGGGTAAGCCAAATTGGGATTAAAATGTGTCACACTGGAATGAAATCCTGAAGGTCCAGTAGTGGTTTATTGTCTCTGTGTCATCAGACTATCGATGCTCTTAATTTTTTCATCATACTTTCTGTATTTTCAGTGTACTGTTTTGTTTATTTTGTTTTTGCCATGGGCATGTATTAGTGTCATAGTCACAAAAAGCTAATGCAAAAATGTGTTATGTATAGCCTACCTGTAGATAATTCATTAAGATGTAACTACTAATATATAAAATCTGCCTGAAGGAATGGGAGCCAGAAGCTAAATTTAAAGGAAAAGTATTTTATTGTACAAATAATCCATTGTCTTAGAACTTAACATTCTATTTTTAAAACATTCTTTAGTGCAAGTCATGTAGACCTAAGCTCATGAGGTTAGTCATTACTAGGAGGTTACCTGAATATTTATGTTACATGTAACAGCTAGAGAGCCAGCTAATATTAATACGATTATTTATATTCTGTTAGAGGTACTATAGAAACATATTATAGAGGGCCTCTCTTATCTTATGTAGAGGTTTAATACAACTTAGAAAAAAGCTGCCTGTTTGGACACCTTTGTGCAAATTATTAAAAGAAACCCTTTACTCAAGCAGATGCAGCTTGGGCTAGGGACCATAGGTTATTGAGTGGAACACACTCCTGGACTAGGTGCCTTGGGCAGGGTACAAACTATATAATCAGTTGGGTCTGCTCTATGTTATATGCCTTATTAGTTATTTGAAAATGGTTGGTGTTGTTCCATAAGTCCCAAATTATTTTATTCTTGCACAGAAAGGCAAGAATCATCTTCAGGTGACTTAGCAAAGAGGTGGTTAGCTAAGCTTTAAATTAATGTTGAGCTCTGATGATACAAATCTGTTACTTTGTCTCAGACAAATTTAAGGCAGATTTGAAGCTATTCTGATTTGAATAGCTTCGAAGGTAGAAGAAAACTAAAGTCACCAAAAAAAATAGATGAGTTTATAGAAGATCTAAAGTTGATATTTTCAAATTGCATCTGAAATGTTGGGATATCATATAGTAATTTTAGATGAATTGTTACATGGAAGGGTAGACAGACAAATATACAGTAGAGGCAGACATCTCTTTGTTACAAAAAGAAATTGAGATAGCTTAAATGATACATCTATGAACAATGTAAATATATTTATATAGAAATATATTTGTATAAATATAAATGAAAGTAAATGAAAGATATAATATAAATTAAGTAAATAAAAAATAAAATGGGTAAACAGCGGAAAAACATGAGAAGGGTGCAAGAATTTGACCTACATTTAAAAAGCATCCTATAAAGAATCTTATGTACATTTACAGATTGGGCTCTGATTATATATTTTAAAGAAATACAATGCTGATACTAAGAAAAATAAATCTTCCTAGGATGCTCTTCAGTATGTATAGGGATCACTGTATTATAATGTAAATATCAAGATAAATATTAACTGTCATTAGCAACAAAGGATATTTTATAGAAATTCTACTTTGTAGTCCTCAATGTAGACTGACAACATCTTATTACTGTGAACTTTAGTATTCCCATTCTTAAAAGATTTGGACCAAATAGACAACACTTCTCATAGATATAATTCATTGAATGACAGTGAAGTCTAGATTATCTAGATTATATTAGATTAGATTATCTGGATTGTATTACTTGAAATACAACTATTTTTGTTATTATTATTATTTGAGATGGGGTTTCACTCTGTCACCCAGACTGGAGTGCAGTGGTGCCATCTTGATCCACTGCAACCTCCGCCTCCCAGGCTCAAGCGATCCTCCTGCCTCAGCCTCCCAAATAGCTGGGACTACTAGTATGTGCCACCATGCCCAGCTAATTTTTGCATTTTTTTGTAGAGATGGGATTTTGCTGTGTTGCCCAGCCTGCTCTCAAACTCCTGGACTCATGTGATCTGCCCATCTCAACCTCCCAAAATGCTAGGATTACAGACGGGAGCCACCATACCCAGCCTGTTTTTTGTTATTATTGTTAATTAATAGCAGAAATAGTAATCAAGTTGGGATAGGGTTGATATCCTTTTATAGAAATTGCAAAGCCTAATAAAAACAATCGCTGGAGAGGTTTGCTGGAAAAATACCATTCCACAGGAACAGAAATCTGTTTAAATATTTGTTTTGAATCCACTCGAATATATACACAATAGGAGTTTGAGGCTTCAAGTTTCTTTTTCATTGCAGCCTGGATTTTGCCCTATTGATAACCTTATACAACAAGGTGATGGAGTTTCATCACATTCTCCATCATCAGACTTACATCTTTAAGCAAGGTGTGTGATGTTTCAAGGTTTTGTTTCATGGATTAGATTTCTTGTTTTCCAAACAGAAGCAGTAATCTTTACTATTACAGGTTCCTAGATTAAAGGTATGACACTTTAATGAGATGAAGTTTGGTGAATACTTTGATTTCCTCAACATTTTGTAAAAGTGAAGTATTATGTTGATCCAAAAATATCAGTAAGATATTCATAATTAATGCTTTATACATTCTTAATTTCTCCTGAACAAAGTTTGCTGATTTTTTTTCTTCTATTTCAGTCTCTGAAGAAAAATGAAAGCTTAGATAATTCATAGAAGCAGATATTATATGTTTATCTCTTTTCATGTGATAGGAGTTATTTTGTAAATCTATACATAATTTAAATGCTCTAGGGAAGTCTATTCTTAAGGGGACTTTATTGTGGATCATCATGTAAAGGAAAAATTATTTTATAGTAAATATTATTCTCTATATCTATATGGGAACTTTCTGATTTACAAGTTATTTGAGTTCCAAAAGGAGCTTATTCCCTTTGTATGTTCCCAAGGAAGTATAACCTGAGTGAGCACAGGAATCTGTGAGAAAATAAGCTGGCAAATACTAACCTGATCCAAGTAAGTATTTGGACCTAGTTAGATCTCTGAGCTATTATTGTTTTGTATAAGATTAAGTCTAAATGGCATATTCTTTGCAATTGCTTAGAATAGATTTATTCCAACTCAGTCCAGCTCCAAAGTTCATAGCAACTCATTATTAACCAAAGTAATTCTAGTCCTTCTTGCTGAGTGGTTTCTCCAAACTCTATAAAGTGAGGCAAAATTATTTATCTCCCATGGGAGAATTTTGGTAACCTTATACCTATATCCCATACACTTCCCTAGAAATCCTTAATCCCCCCCACGCCCCCGCAAACCTTTAAACCTTCTAGAGATGTAGTAGGAGGGGCAGTTGAAGATTTTCTGTACACATGTAATCATTATGAAAATGTTCATTCAATGGTAGTTAGACTCCCTCCACCCCCACCCCACATGCATGCCTACCTGCAGCTAGGCCCCTGATTCCTGCATTACTAAGAAAAGAATTAGACAATGGTCATTCGCTGAAGAAATGGCATAAGTCGTTTAAGCCCATTATAGATTAAAAGGTCGTAAATCATATCACAGAAGCTGGATACTTTTGGGAGCTAAAGGGGCCAAATTAAAAGTTACGTTGGGACAACTAGCACAATTAGGAACCCACAGTGTTTTAGCCAGGACTGCTTCCTCCAATTACCCCTCCCCACAGTTCCGTTGGATCAAAAGTTCTGCCAGGGCAGGACAAGTCATGAAAACCCACAACTTCACTGCTGAAAGTGGGTGATTTGATAATTTGATGGAGCAGAACATAGAAAAACCCCATGCCCTTAGGTGTGGCCAAAACAGTGACAATCTCAGGGGCAAACAAGCAGGGAGAATAAACATCATATGTAGCCTGAAGTTACAGTTCAGAGTAGAAAAGAACTGGCAGATTGGTCAGAAATTTAGCAGGGAGAATTGGCAAAGGATACTATCATAGTGAACCTTGGTAAACTACCACATATTCCTAGAGGTCTGAAAGGCTGCACACATACTCTGGGGAAGACCAGAGGAGGACCAAGATGTCCACTTATCCTTAGCTGAACCTAAGACTTTGGGCACACAGAGAGAGGATAAGAGAGAACAAATGGAAAGTAAAAATGAAAAAAAAGACTTCTAAACTGCCTGAACTTTGAGTGCATTCTCCACCCCACACACACATGTATATCAACTAGAGGTGTTAGTTAGCATAATGGCCGTAGGTGTTTAAGTACAACCTGTGACTGATCGTTGGCTGACCACTAAACTTTTAACACAGGAGAAAGTCCTAGCTTAAAAACAAAAATGGAAATTACACAAACTGAGCAGAAACATCAACCGTGGCACAGCATGGGGAAGACAGGCTGCACAGAGTTACGTTAGATAAGTCCTAAATAAACAAACACAGCAATAGCAGCAACAACCCTCAACAGGGAAAAGTCAGAAGCCAGAATTGCTGTAATATAGTATATAAAATGTCAATTTTCAAGAAAAAAATGAGACATGTAATAAACAGGAGTATGACTCATACCCAATGTAAAAAGCGGTTAAAAGAAAGTGTCTGAAGAAAAATTAGAGATTGTATCTGGGTTGAAGTGGAGACAGCAAATGTTAAACTTAGCAAACAAAGAGTTGAAAGCGCTATTATAAATATGTTCAAATAACAGGAAATCATGTTAAATAAAGTATTACTGTAATTACTCTTTAAATAGAGAGTATCAATATAAAGATAAGTTATTTTAAAAGGAACAAAAATTCTGGAGTTAAAAAATATAATAACGGAAATAAAAAATTTGCAAGAGAGTCTCAACAGAATATTTGAGATGGCAGAATAAACAAACAATGAGATTGAAGATCAATTAATAGAAATGATCTGATTTGAAGAGAAAAAAAAAAAATGAAAAAAATGAGCAGAGCTTCGGAGACCTGTGAGACACCATCAAGTGTACTAACATATCTCTAATGGTAGAGAAGAGGAGGAAAGAAAGAAAGGGCTCAAAAATATTTGAAGAAATAATAGCCAAAAACTTCCGAAATGTGATGAATAACATTAATCTACACATCTGAGAAGCACAAAAACTCTATGTTGGATAAACACAAAAAGGATCTGTAAATAGACACATTATAGTCAAACCTTTGAAAGAAAAAGAGAAAATTTTGACAGTAACAAGAAAAAAAAAGACTATTAGATACAGGAAAACAACACTACGATTAACAGCTTACTTCTCATTAGAAACAAAGCCAGAAGGCAGAGGGATAAAGTATTCAGTGTGCAGAAGGAAAAAAAAGGGAAAATGTCATTTAGGAATTTTATATTTAGCAAAAGTGTTCTTCATACATAAATATAAAATAAGGATATCCCAAATAAACCAAGACTGAGACAATTCGCTGCTAGTAGACCTGCCTTACAAGAAATACTGAAGGAAATCCTTTAAGTGGAAATGAAATGACAAAAACATATCTAAAATTCACGTAAACAAAAGGACCTCATCATGTCATTATGTAGGTAAGTATAGACATAATATAAACATAAAACTAAATTCTATTTAAACAGAAGGAAGGAAATAACAAAGATAAGAACAAAAATCAGTGAAATAGATAATGAAAATAATAGAGAAAATTAATGAAACCAAAAGTTAGTTTTTTGAAAAGATAACCAAAACAGTTTTTCTTTTGCTAGACTGATCAAGGAAAAAGGAGAGAAGATGACAGATTACCAAAATGAGGAATCAGAGAGAAGGTATCACCACCAATCCCATAGAAATGAAAAGGATTATGAAGTATAATTATAGTTCACACTATACTATAAACAAATAGTATAACCTCGTAATCATTCTCATTTCTATAGGGTTGGTGGTGATACCTTCTCTCTCATTCCTGATCTCATACTATACTGTGAACAAATATTATAACCTCATAATCCTTTTCATTGCTTTATAGTTAGAAATACAACCTGTGACTGATCATTTGTTGACCTCAATTGTCATTGCTTGACAATTAGACAATTGTTAGCAACTGGACAGTTGTTAGCAGTTAGCTGGATAAAATCTTAAAAATGTACACATTACCAAAACTGACTCAAGAGGAAATAGAAAATATGAACAGACTCATAATAGTAAAGAGATACAATATATAGTTATGAGAAAATCCTAGGTGTAGATGGCTCCACTGGTGAATTCTATCCAATACCAATCTTTCACAAACTTTTCTAGAAATAGAGCAAGAAAGGTCGTTTTTCAGTTATTTCTACAATATTACACTGAGAACAAAGCCAGACAAAGACATCACAATGAAAGAAAACTGCAGACCAGATTCCCTCATGAGTATAGACACCAAAACTCAACAAAATATTCACTAACCAAATGTGGCAAAGTAGAAATGCATTATACAATCTGACCACAGAGGATTTATCCCAGAAATGCGAGTTTCACTTAACATCCAATAATTAATTAATGCAATATACCAGATTAATAGAAAAAAGAAAAAAAAAACCACATGACCATTTCAATAGATAAACAGAAACATTTGAGAAAATCCAGTATCCACTTGTGATATAAACTTTCAAAAAAGGAATAGAAGAGAACTTCTGTAACCTGACAAAGGACATCTATGAAGAACTTATAACTAATGTATGTAATGATGAAAACCTGACAGATATACTCCTAGAATTGGAAAAGAGACAAGGTTGTCAGTTTTTATGTCTTCTATTCAACATTGTACAAGAGATTCAATCCAGTCCAGAATGATAAATACAAGAAAGAAAGAGAGAAACAAATTGGAGGAGGAGGAGGAGGAGGAGGAGGAGGAGGAGGAGGAGGAGGAGGAGGAGGAGGAGGAGGAGGAGGAGAAGGAGAAGGGGAAGGAGGAGGAAGAAGAAGAAGAAGAAGAAGAAGAAGAAGAAGAAGAAGGAGAAGGAGAAGGAGAAGGAGAAGGAGAAGGAGAAGGAGAAGGAGAAGGAGAAGGAGAAGGAGAAGGAGAAGGAGAAGGAGAAGAAGAAGAAGAAGAAGAAGAAGAAGAAGAAGAAGAAGAAGAAG